>NW_019214253.1:100702-151310 GCF_002532875.2 Varroa jacobsoni
TGAATTAATCTACAATAGTTCTATACGTATTTCATTACAGATTTATTTCATAAACATGACAATTTTATAACGGCGTCGCACATCTAGTTCGAAGCACGTTTCGAGGTTCAGTGGGTAAAATATCATAAGGGTTTTAATGAGGAAATTCTGAAAGCACTGACAACAAGCTGCTGATATTACATCAGCCATACATGGAAACAGCTACTGGAGTGCTGAAAGATCTTGTCTGGTTTACTAATTAAGAGCGGTTACAAAGCCATATGATATCGTTTACGCACTATAATAATACAAAAAGCATTGATCTGTTTTGTATTCTGAACCATATCACAGTATTGACACTTACCAGATTCGGAAAACCTCGTTTCATATGCCTAGAACCGTCTACCAAACCGAACAGAATACGATGGAACTGCGTGAGAAAGATGCAAGGTGGTCGTTAATACGTCCGCACTGAACTATGGCGCCAGTAGCGTTACTGCGTTTTGCCCCGTTAACTGTTTCAGATGGCAACACTCAAAGACGACGACCCGATCCAGGGGTTCGTCATCGATTTTCGGTCTCTATTTGTTTTTTCTCCTATTATTGTGCGATGTGCGTCATTTATGCTTCTTTATCCATTGATGCCCCGGGCATCTTTGTTCTACTGATGATGTGTATCGTCCTTGTTAGCCAATCACCGCACACTGACTCAGTATTACTTGTATAGGCAACGGCAGAGTACTAATACTACGTTACTACTAGTCTCACTGTTATCGTCAGGGAGCACGGCGATGTGTCAAAATGCCAGGTAGTAAAAAACCAGCGTGCGTCGGCCACAGTTGCGTCCGTGTGCAGAGTGCCACGTAGTTGCAGCAATGGTGGCCTATCGTCTCTACTAGCTTTTAGTTTTAATAGACACGACTTTTCTCTTTCTCATTTTTCTTGTTGCATTAGTTAACAGGCATAAAGGATACCATTTATGTGAGCGTTCTCAACGTTGTTTTCCTGCCTGCCTGCCTGTCTGGTGATGCTGCCGCTGCTCTCGAAGCTTGGGTTAGTGGGGGAGCGCTTAACGCTCGCCTTCTTTGGTCTGGGTTATTTACTATGGCTTCTTCTTCGCTTTGGCCACCATCGTCTACTGCTGGTGCTGCTGCGGCTGAACATCGAGGCAGCATCGCTGAGTGCGACGCACACGCGGGCGTCTAAGCACAGACACCAGGTTGACGCAAGCTAACAGATCGGTACGTAGTGAAACAACTGTTAAGCGACTTGAGAACGTTTGTTACTGTCAAAAGGTAATCAACAAAAACCTTTTGCCATCGTTACTGCCATTGTCACTGCTACCAGCAGTCGATTCAAGCAGCAGGGACATTTCGCCTCAATCCGGCCAGTAGACGCGACTTACTCACGCAGACTGCACGAGACGCTGGTCGCACGCCGCGGTAAATAGCTTCCTAATAGACATGAGAAGCATTATTCGTAGCAACAGAAATACGAACCGTAATCCAGCTATGCTGGCAGCTACAACACCGTGTTCAACAGGAGCCGCGGCATATTCCAAATCCGAGAACGGGGTGACTATTGAGGAACGCCTCCACGCTTTTGGCACGCGCTAGAGTTCCCATGTTGCACATGGAGAGAAGGATAAAAGCGGCAAGACAGGACGCTTGAAGCCGTGGAGGACATTAAGAGAAACGGAAGAATTAATGGATACGGGTAAAACAAGACACTTAGGCCCTGGAACGTAGAGAAAACGGTGAAAGGAGCATGTCACTAGAAATCCTGCGCTACGGCATCCACTGCAACGAAGACATGACGACTGAATATCGGACAAGCACGGATAGTGTCGCCTCCTAGGTAATCATAAGTGTTCGAGCCACTGCTCCGATACGCAGACTGGAAAGGTGTAGAGGCGGGCCGGTAGGATCTAAAAACGCCTGCTTTTGGTATCTGAAGACTCTGATATATTGTTGTTGCAATATTTTGACTTGTATTGATGAAAAAAGCTTTTAATTCGCGTACGATACATTGCAACGATACCGAACATTGAACCATGTTGTGAAGTTAGCGCGGGTGCTTTCCGACTGCAGAAATCTGTTTGTGGTGACCCCGATTGAGGAGACGCTGTGCAGTTATAGCTGATTATCTTCCGTACAACGAACAGGCCGTAACACACGTTCGAAACAAATCAGTGCCTTGGTAATAATAGACGGATAGCCACCTACAGTTTGTCATGTCGTCAATCGATCTTCCTAAGTATCAATTGCATTTTCTACTGTATCGCTAAATGGTCTCATAAAGCGCTGAGAGAGGCGAGACTTTTACATCAATGAACACGCTTCATAGCCATTCTATTTTTACGTAATTAATTAAATAGTTAACAAATACAATTTCAGACAGATAATAGAAGCCTGATACAATACTATACTGTGCAGTTGCTGATTACAATATATTATAGGTACATATTCCGACCTTCCCATCGAGTTTCCTTTAGTACCATCTCTATAGTGGTTGGCCACGTTTCATCAACGCTACGTCAAATACCAATTCCACTGATCCAATTCAATGCTTAGCACATAGTTCTCATTCTGAGCGACTTGGTTTTACATCGTTCTCTCTCCAAAGCTTTCCTCCAATAGTACCCGTATCAGTCGTACTATCCCCAGAGTATACATTTTGGCTAATACGTTCTTCAGTGTTAGTTGAACTGGCGCCAGGTGTAATCTGAGTAAAAAGGAACCAGTGGCGAAGGCGGTCATAAGCATCGGTAAATATGAAGAGACAAAGCGAGAGCAAAAGGGCGAGACTGGCTATGCATTTTGCATCAAAATGGGAGCTGTCGCTCGGTATATTTGTTATTTTGTTTCTCTTTACCTAGCTTCGTTTTTCCTGTGCTATCCTTCGCCATTTTACTTCGGTAGTGTGCTCGCTTCGCATTAGCTTTTTCTTTTTTACTGAGTCTACTCCCCCTTCCTTATTCGCTTCGGTTTCTATTGTATTGGCAATTTTTCAAATGAATGACTGCTCTCCGTCTCGCTTCGCCCAGAAGCCAACGAAGGAAAGATGGCCCGTTTGTCTGTGCGTTGATAGACCGACCTCCTGGTGTGCCTGCTGCAGGCCGTAATCGTAATGGTGCATTTCCTTTCTTTTATTGAGATATCACCTTCGGCCTGTACCAGGCGAACGAATCGATGTCGGCGATGCTATCCAAATACTGGCAGCACTGGCGACTCGCTCCGTTGATTTTCTTGTGTCCGTCTGCCTGTACAAAAGTCTTCTTGGAAGAGTAGCGTGCTACGTTGGTTGGCTTTCGACACGATATAGACGACCGAGGTTTCCCTTCTCTCGAACATTGTATGCAAGTTTAAGTACTAATAGTAAGTGGGCCTGGATCTGACCCCAAGTTGGTCGTGTGACGCCCACTGACACCAGCTATATTCCTTAGTCCTGCTTGTTGTGCTCTCCGACCAATGCAGCATGCAGGTTCTCCACATTCTGAACACCGTACCATAGATCAGCATTGTTGTATAATAGAGGTTACGTAGACGAGGGCGCTACTCTCTGGAGTATGCAGAGCCTCCTGGCTGAGCTAAACACCCATCCATCTACCCTCGATTGAAGTGTTAGCCATCCATTGAGCCTGGAGTCGTCTTTGTTTGCTTTGTCGCTTACTTACCCTTGTCGGTTTGTGTATGGCTTGGAACAGCCCTAGTAAATGCACAAGAATGCACGTCGTTATCGAAGGTGTGGAAGGGAGCTCTCTTAGTATATTGGTGCTAAGGTGGAAAAGCTGGATAATTATCATTTTTCTATGAGAATAATAAGTTAACTCTAAAGTTGAAAAACTAGTTGTTTTCAGGCCTGAATTCAATTCATTTTCTTCGATGACATTGTGATGATTATAACGACAGTGATGCAAGTTACTTGCCCACGCTTTACTCTTATGAGGCGTAATTCTCGCTGCCTTTTTCACACGATTGCGTATGTATTTAAACTATTCAGGGATATAAGAAATAGTGCGTCTTCATCTTTAGTTTTCGAAATAGGAAAAGAACAGGCGTTTTCCGACCCGACCTTAGCGTCACCATCCCAGAGTACTTGATCTTGTAACGAAACGTTTTTCGCGTAGAATTCTCACCAGTATGTTGTCGGATCATTGTCGTTCTGATTGTTTTTGCACCAGATGTGTCCATAACTTATCTAAGTTTCGCCTTTAACTATGTATACCTGCGTGTCTGCATGTATGACTTGTGAAGAATTCCGTGAACACTCTTCCCTCCGCTATAAGGGTGGTAGAGCTGCATTGAGAATTGTGATCGTTCCCATTGCTTCGGCGATATTCGTTATTAAAGGCTCGGCGATCGGAAAGCTTCGTAGAACAGCCGTGTTGCTGTACACATGAAAATCTATTAGTCTGAACATACACAATTGAATCTGGCTGGATTGTCTACTACAGGTCTGATAATCTCATCATTACAGTCTAAATCAGCATTGTTGTAAAGCTTTATACGATCAAAGGTAGCCTATCTAATATTTACCTAATACTACTAGGAAACGATTAATGAATGATATATGATGATTTGCTATAGGCATCTAGATAGAGCAATGCATATGGGGAAAAAGTTGCCTACTACCGGGGACTTTGAAACGCTCCATCGATTTCCAGGTCCGTTCGGCAAACTGTTACTGTAAAGTGACTTTGAAGAGTATGCTGACATATTCTGTTTAGCGGTTATTGTAAAGGTAGCTATGCGCGATCAGCCATAGAAATTGGTTGTTCTGACTAAGTGATTTTCGTTGCAGGCGAAACACAGGCTATAAGTTTTAGCTAGAGTTCTTCTTTTTCATTTTGATCAGGCTCCCGCTTGACTTTCTACGTTTGTTTGCTCACTTTAAGACAGCCATTATGGGTATATGAAGATACCGCCCGTTGATGCTGCTACGCAAGCCGAACGTTCAAGTACCGTCAGTTAACAACGAGGACTCGATGTTTTATGTAACGAAAAGAACATACATTTTACATGCTCGTGACAGGAATTACTTTTACCTGCCGCTCATCCGTAAAACGAGACAAACGTACGAAGTCACGTACGATACTGATGTAGGCTGTTGAAGTAAGTACATGTTTTGAGTGCGGGCTGGAAATAACTAAATGTTATCGATATTAGACAAGCATGTTGTAGTTACTTTGACAACCGGAAAGAATAACTTGATGGTATTCTATATTCTTCGTTTCGTAGCTTGTAATAAGTAGTGCATGTCCTACTGGAAATCTGCGGCCTAAGATAAGGTAAGCAAGCAGTGCAAACACTCTTTAACTATTGTCGATCGATTGTGCTATACGGATAGGTCGCAGCGTTTACTAGCGAACTGACGTTAATCAACGAAAAAAAGATAATCCATTTCGCGTGAGGAACTTAGAACACGTTCGCTAATTACTATCTTACATGCGAGCTGCAACATGTTCGCTGACGCCTGGTACAACTTTAAAAGTTATTTGAAAAACGGTTCTGAAATTTGCTCCCGACCCACTGCGCGATAGCTCGACTATAGGATTGTGACAACTCGTACGCAACATTCTTCGTTAGGTTCTCCGAGTTCTAATCGACCACTAACTTGACTACAGCCATGAAAAATATACTTGCCATTCGAAGCGTGGAATCAATCAAAGGCTGTACAGTGGTCGACAGAAAGCCCGTTTTGCTGCACACCAGGTGGACGTTCCAGCGTGTTAAGGCCAGCAGGGGCAACTGATTGAAAGACGCACAGCTATACGGTGGTGCATTTGGTGTCATGAGAAATGCCTTTCGTAGATGATCCTTATCGTGAAAAATGTGGCTGGTTTTCGCTCTTCGGGGTGGATTCATTGCGTTAGCGTCCCAGCCACGTTGTGTCGAAGGACTGGCGCAAGGGGGTAAAGGATTGACCTTCATCTGTCATCGATGACGCCGCTTTTTCGCGCGTAAGATCACTCATCACACGCCCCTTCTTCGGCCCGCCTACGTATATTTTTTGCCTCCACACAATATCTATTCCTCCCTTCACGTGACCGCAATCACTCCGCGCCTGCATAGCTGACAAGCTATGCGTGTACCTCGTAGGGATGTGTTCGTTAGTTGAAAGCCATGTCTAATAATGTTGCTTTTCGCAAGAGACACATCCCAGTGAACGTCTTGGGGCTACACTGAAATGCAGATGACGTGTATCACACTTGCGTGGATTGTTTTCCATACGTGAGAAGGGTTCTATTGCCTGTCGTCACCGTGTCGGCAGACTATTCAACGTACGTACCTGTTTATCATCTAACAGATTAACGTGTAGACCTATATGCATGTATATGATTACTGGAGCTAGCAAACCCGACCGACGTCAAATGTATCACCATCACGTACTTTGAGAAGCAGTAGCAAGCTACCTGTAGGCCCTCATTGAATATTGCCTGTTACGCTTCTTAACAATTGTTCGTGCAGGTACTCCCGTCAGGCCATATTCTAACTAAGAAAAAGATGCTGTTAACGTTGGTGCTGACATCTGTGCCGTTGCTTTTGCTGATCGTAACGATAATACATGGGGGTGCGTCCAGTGAAAAGTGAAGTAACTTTAATTGCCATATGCTGCAAGCCATTTGACTGGCTCACCAGCTGGGAGGTGCTGAGGGTCCCCGTCGGCACCGCGGATGAAATAAATGCCGCCGTTAGTCTTACTTCTATACTGAATAGAGCTATGCTAATCTCAGCAACTATCAACTTTTACAAGAAGAGAAGCACAATCTAACCGCTGGAAGGCTTCATTCGTACAGCTGTAACGGGGCCCAGTTACACTCAGCCATCTACTGAATAGTAGCCACCCAAACCAAATAAAGCTATAGTCATGGAGGTAAGATGTAATGCTAAGACGCTGAATAAACGGGCTTCTATCGACAATTTTGTGGCAGTATGTTGAACATGGGATGAATAAATTGAATCTTTTTCATGCAAAAATCATAGCTAGTATGGTGGTGTCGCCGAGCAAGAAAGATGGCACTCAAAAATAGAACCATTATTATGGTGTTTTAAAATTGATTTCATCGTGACGTACGGACAAATATAACTGCTAACAATCATATAATGATTACGGTACTAACAATTATCATGACTGTTGTCAGTGGTAGCAACATATGTGACACGGTCCGTTTTATGTAGTAATAGTTTACCAAACGAACAAGCTGCGAATAGTGCCGGCAATAAAAAATATTTTTCTATCAGCTCGTCCAGCTGCCTGAGCATCTGTTTGTGTTTGTGTAGGTGCGTACATGGTTACGTAACACGGTGCGAGTCGGTGTTCGGGTGCGGGTGTGTCCTTTGTTTTTACAATCCGAAAAGGACAGACGGTCTGGGCCTTCGTCCAACGGCCACTTTCCATATGCAGAACATATTCGACATTCATATCACGACGATGGGCAAACAGCTCGTGGTTTAGCGGATTTTACTTTGGTTTATTTCGGGTTATCGGTAGCAGCATCAGCACCATTTTGGAGATCTTGACAAAGCCAACACCTTTATAACAGCTTCGCCCTGCAGTCAAAAGGCGCTCATTTGCGTCACATCACTGCATTAGCTGTTATGGAAGCTCAACCTATAATGTACGACGGTGTATAGGTATAAAGTGTGTTTGTCCTGGCAGCATTTTAAGCTCGCTACATAACAATATAGAGCAACGAACTCTGAGAAGGACAAGGGCTGCAGCAGCAAAAATAAATTTGTGCTCGGGTGAGGCAAAACTTCAGATCAACTCAAAAAAATTATGCGAGCTGAATTTTGTGACATTCTTAAATATATTTACTGTTCAAAAACTACCCATTACTCATCAAGTCGGAGAAAAACGCGACTGATTATGTGCAACAATGATGTAATGATACACGAATTTATTGCGGTGGCATTTTCAACTGATAATGGTTTACTGAAATATCGCTACTACGAAACTAATAGCTTTTTTATTCAAGTTAGTTTACTCAGGCCATAATTATTACGGACTTTGACAAGTCCGACATCACTTCAACCAATAATTTTTAATCTGGAGTCAATTTTCTCTAACGTAATTATTTATCTCAGCGCGGTTTACCACGTGCGGCGCATCAACGCTGGACGATAGTACGGCACGACGCTATCTTGAAAGGCCCGGTAACGATTAAGAATATGGTTAGCAGATAGCGCTTTCAATGAAGGATTCAAGCGAACAAAGAAGATGAACCCTTTTTTCGATTTTTCTCTAACGCATTGTCTAGTTTCGTATAGATTGGGTTTGCTGGGTAAATCTATGACGCGCATTACTTTTGTGTGCATGTCGTGGTACAATCATCTGATAAGCGTTAAATAACGTAAAATATATGGGTTTAACGTAACTAAGTTTATGACGTCTCTGTATGCCGATACTACCGCTAGCTAGTACCAGCATTGGATATTCTCGCCGCTCTACGTGTGTATTTACGTTATATGGCCAGCGAAATGTTTAGGCAGTAATCGTATTGCGCTAAAAGTCCTTCGTTAACGAGACATCGTAACGCGAACCCGCCCTCTCATCTGTTAGTATTTAAAGTTTTAATTGCTAGCTAACACACGGTCGCAGAGAACAGCGATTCGGGCAAATTTCTTTTTCCTCTTCCCCACCCGTTTGGACTCAGCGATAGGCGAAGGGATATCTGTTTGGCTTTAAGTTACAGCTGTATCTCTATGCTGAAGCTTTATGGCAGGATTCCGCCTTCGGCGGACGCAGAATCTCCTCGACTGAGACAAAAAGGAGAAAGAAACGTATTCGAAAATGCTTTTGTACCATGGCGTAACAATCGATTATGATCCGGGCTCGGATACCTAATATAAGCCTGATTATTGTGCTTGGACTGCTGCAGGCCTGAGATCAACAGATTTGTTTAGCTGAATTGATTCAATCGAAGAAAGAGGCGGATGGCTGTCAAAGCGACTTCTGTTGTTAGCACTAATACGCATACAAAAATATGAGTATGTTTAAAAAAAGTGCCACACTTAGTCAAGCAGAAACCATCTCGCCTTGTGTGATTATAGGCGCAAATAGCATAATCCCTCTAGAAACAGGTCAAAGTGCTTGGCATATTTAGTCGGCTAGGGTTGTGGCTAGCTTTTGGTGAAAAAGCGTTCGGCCAGCGAAAAGTAAACGTTTATCAGAGGATAAACCTAGGTCGTTTAGGTTCTTGGCATCGTTTTGAGCCAACGATTTGGACGAGAAAGCATTAGCCCTATCTACTTGGTGTTGTGGTGTACAAAAGCATTGATTTCTTTCAGTTGTTGAACGTATTGTCATTGTTATTTGTATTTCTCATGTCGTCGGTTATTGTTCGATGCTATGTTAGTTATTCAGTTGTGACTCGGTGTAATCAGCGCAACGTGTTAATATTAACATCGCTACCAGCGTCGTGTTTGCCCTGAAACTCAGTGTACCACAAGCGTTATCGCCAATTTCGAGGATATCGGGGCTGAAAAGCTTTGACTCCTACAAATAAAGAAAAATGTTCCCATTATGAAAGGGTCACAGTCGCCTGCCTCTACTTCTCGAGGACTCACAGTCGCTTTCAATTCTTGCCCTATGAGGGCTTCTTTTTGCTGCTGTCTCTCCCGGTGAAATACTTCCTTGCTGGTGTCGCGGCCACCACTGCTGGCTTGACTTTTACAATTTTCGAGTATGAGAATTGCGTGTTTGACGTAATGGGCCGATTGGGCCTTAAAACGGGTAAAGGAAACAAACAGCTGGTCAGAAAGAGGCCTTCTTCTCGCTTGATTTTTAGCTAGCAACTTACCAGTTTTGGAGAGAACTTCGGCAGACAAAGAGAGTGGCCTGTAGCTCGATCGGATGAAATTGTCAGCGATTGTAGTACTACATCGCTACGTCGCTACGTCGCGTGCGTCCCATTATAAAATAAGGGAAATAAAACATCACAACAACGGTATGAATGCGCACGGCACCTTGCGCGAAGATGGCAGATGACATCTATTTAAAAAATTATTCTCTTCTGTTCCACTGTCAGGAAGGCGCAGGTTGGTTGATTAAAGGGAAGGATCGCTATAAATATTTTTATGCAGGCTTAACTTACAGTATTTTTTAATCAATGATGGACTTATTAAGAGTCGACCGTTATCTACTATATGTTGTTATCACGTATAACAATCGCGCTTGCGGTCTTACTGCTACAGACTGCTCAATAGGTCATAATAGGATAAATCTACTAAGATCTACTAAATCTTGACTTTCTCGTTCCATTTTTATTGCAGTTTCACATCTCGCTAACCACAAATGGCCATTGGGCGATGAAGTCACACCCACTTTTCGAGGTGACCGTCAAATAGCTCTTGCACGTTAGAAAATATAAAACGTGCTTATAGACCATATGAGCAACAATGCGTAGTTTCCAAATTGAGCTTAAAGATGCTTCAGACCACGTTAGGTTGTCACGAGTCAGCTAGTGAAGCGTCAGTTGCGAGAGGCCGACGGCGGCGAGCACACGAAGGAAATCAACGACAACGACATCACTATTCTTGACGATCATCTTCTGAAAATGGTGATTTGCTCTTCTTTTGTACGACTATTACCAGTGAACTGATATTCACCACCGGCGTCGCATAGAAAATCTGAAATGAAGATCATTCGCACAGACTAAAGCGATCCTCACAAGCGACTATTTGATGATTATGGCAACGTCTACAACCGCTATAGCGATGATAAAGAAGACGAAAAATGCTCTAGAATAGTGCCCACGACTACAGACACAGCATAATGTACCTAACGGTCTCGCTTGAAAAACGTAAACTTTTCGCTGATTTCCCTGTTTCTTATCGGAGGCTACACACGTGCAGGTTCGTTCCATTGTCGAGTGCCTTACTACACATTGACTGTCGCGTATTGGGTCTGGTCCGTTATGTGCTCAAGAAATCGTTTACAACGGCATAGTCATTTGCCTGTTGTTGTTGTTGTTGTGCGAACGTTGGACACCGATGCTGCAGAGTCTACTTAAAATAAAATACGGTCGGAGCCTCTGGAGATATCGAAATGTGGAAAATAAAGGATATACGGTGTGTGTGTTTGCCACGATTCGGATGCACGTAGGACGCATTGGGAGCGCAAGGGAAAAATACATACATTTAGCGCTAACAGTAATAATTTTACGTGAGAATGTCGAAGGTGATCGACATTCTGTCTGAAAATAGAAAAGAAATCCATTTGTGATTGCTCAGAGTTAGAGTTCGTCAATGCCCAATGCCACCCGGAAGGTACAGCGAGCTGCTGTTTCCTGCACCATGACTGCGGGATAGTATTGTTTTCGATATAATAAGTGTAAAAGTCTCAATATAGTTGTCTGATCCTCGTTATGCATTCAGTATGCTGAATTTAATTTGAATCGAACAACGTCTTTATTTACACAAAGTAAGTATGTGATAGAGAAAAACAGTATTTGTTAGTATATATTCATCGAGAAGGAGTGTCGCCTTCATACGGCCAACTATATGTACCCTATGAATAGCAAAAGTTTGTTATCGATAAAAGTATTTGATTTTAATTAGCTGTCTAGTATGAACGATGGTTCTGCGATAATAATTCACCCGCCGCGTTAGTACCGCCGCTGCCTTGGTCACCGTCCTATGGCTCGATTCTCTGTCCGTACGTCGTTCACTTAGTGCACATCTGCCGCGCCACGGTGCCCGGCAGCAGTTATGAATTTAAATGGGTTCCACTCTATTCTGTTTAGTTACGGACCACTTACTATTCGCCAGCCGAGGGACTACACCGAGTAACTAGCCGATGGGCCTGCTGCCAGCCCTCGGTCGGCTTCCACCAGGACCAATTTACTAGTTTGCTGCTTTGCCCGTTCGTCCAAGCGCGCTGAACCCCATTTGTTAAATGGCCAACATCCAACACGTCGTGCAGCACGCACTATCAGTAATAGTACTAGCTAGTAGTGAAGTCACGATGTAGCATTTCAGAGTTGACAGGGCGAATAATGTACCGAGAACGGCAGCCGTTGGCATTACTACTGCTACTACTACTACTGGCTCCTCCTTCTTGCGACACTGGCGTACAGGCGCTATGCGAGTCACGTTTGATGCGAACTCCTCATCTTTCCCCCATTTTCGCTTGTCGATTTCCTCTTACTGTAGCTCGAGAGCCCCGATTTCAGTTGGTGTTTCAGACAGCGGTCCAGCGACTCCAGCAAAATTCGTGGGCCCAAGTTGCAACGACGAGATCGTTCCAGACAAACGGGTTAGTTTACCTTATGCAGTGTCACCAACCACCCGCTGGCCGTCTATGACAACTTCATTCCTGAGTAGAACGAATCGCTATAGAATACATTCTGGAATCTCTTTGGAAAAATGCGACGTTTGGCCTGACGTGGTGGTTGCTAGAGTGAAGGCGACGAGGGACGAGTGTGTTAAGTAGTTCAAAGTTGAATCCAGCATGCGTCGTCACCCTCCGCTGTTCCCATACACTGTACTGAAAATCGAAGCCGGAACTGGCTTTCGAATAATTGCTATCTACTAGTGTGTCTTCACGGCAACCGAAGGTCTTTCGTTTTTTAGGAAGACGGTACACACGAAGCCGTACGCCGTGCCATAGACACACATATAAACAAGCTCTCAGCCTTCACCTTCTGAGTTTGGTACAACAAAAAGATGTGTCACCCAGGAGATGATAATGCATGTGCTTGGTTATGTAGCGGTCTGAAAACAACATTGTGCCATTCATAGGCGTTTCGCTGGCTGAACCAGCTTGGAATAAAATTCATTTTTCTAATAAACAATGTAATACAGAAGTACATTAGAGATTGGGCAGACGATTTTAAATGCTGTGGATAATTTACTTCGGCAAATAAAGTCATTTAGGGAACGATGGAAACAAATTAGGTGGTACGCCGATAACCGGAAACATTATCAGGTCTTTGGATTAAGGCTGGAATGATTCAAGGTGTCTCGCGTTAATACATTAAGGGTTAAATTGATTCTCTGCGTTAGTACCTGTCTGCTACAATAAAAAGCCGAACGTCAGTACGTTGATTTTGACCTCTATACTATTTTACCATTCATTCTATCCAGGGTTCTTGTTCCAAGAACCATACGCTTTTCCATTTTTTACATTACGGCTACGTGGTGGAAGAGAAGTGGCATAAAGCAGTGAAAAATCGTACTACAAATAGATAAAAATAATATTGCGTAAGAACGTGCCTTGTTTTTTGTTTTTCATTCGCATCTTTATCTCTTGCCCTGCTTCTAGATTTCTGTCCTTTTCCCTCTAGCCCTTCTCTTTTATTTCCGCACAACAACGAAAAAAGGGGCAAAGACGAAAGAGACAGGAAAAGAAAAAAAAATAGACAAGGAGCGAATCGTGAGACATAAAGAGAATGACTCAGATCGTCCGAAGTTCCCGTCGTCTGAACGTGGCACGCCAATTTGATGGTTTGCGTTGATGGAACGCGACGCTGGCCTGGCCTGGGTTGGGCTGGCTTACCTTGAGGTGAGCAGCAAAGTTTTAGGCATTTTCGAGCCACGTCACGAGCGACGTCAGCCGACAGCAACGCATTCTCTTTCTTCTTGTCTTTTTCACTGGTGGTGGCCATCATTGAGCCGAAATCAGATATTAACGTTCGTCTCTTTGTTATTATGTAGGAAGCAACTGGAACTCGTTAGAGTCCTCTAGGCCTTCCACTTACAGTTAAACATATGTTACGGAGGCACGCTAGTTCACGCGTAGCCACAAAAGGAGAACACTGAACATGTTTCTGACGCTGTGTTACAGCGTTTTTTCTGCCACCATTTGCGCCCCGGTTCTGTTGTAAAATTGTAAAAGTACGAGACTGTGGCATTCGCACCTTGTCTTGTTGATTGTTTCCTCTACTTCTCATGTCCGGTTAACGGACAATAAGACGTTTCGTAAAAGGTAGTCTTCTGCCCTCAAGCTATCGAGAGGCAGCACAGGCAACTGGAGCTCGCAATGAAGTCTTTAGAGCGATATTTACCGTTGTCATCAGCCGATTAGAGCGAAGCAGGTCGGAAGGATATTAAATTCGGACTGAAACTGAACTGGTGTCTCTCTCTCCTTTGTATAATTACTGCTTCTGAAACTTGGCTAGACGGGCAGCTCTGATCAGGACAAGTGGAGAACAGAAGGAGTGCTCCCCCCAATTTATAAGGGCAACAGCCATAATGAATCGCCCTCTTTGCGGACTGAACGTTTCCTTCAGTCGGTGCACTCCGCCATTGTCTCCGCGAGCTACGAAACGCAAAAAACGAGTGGTAAGTTACGAACTGCGGAAATATCTTAACAGTGAATCCGTTAGCAGAAACGCAAAACTGCAGCCGCTTGTTGCTATGGTGCCTTCTTGCTGCGTATCTATGTATTTATGTCCTACAACGAGCGCGTATTTTTTCATGTAAAATTTCCACGTAATACGGAAGTTCGTAGCATAAGTTTATTGGAGCCTTTTTCAGGAACAGGAATTAATGAACAATCAAATCTAAACAATTATCCCTATCGTATCGTTTCAAATTGTACTGTTACTTAATATACCTAAAATTGGCTTGCGTACTCGGTGGCTAGTCTTACTTTTATGAGAATTGTCTGCAGCTGTCTTTTTCTGGCTCCATTTTGGCATAACATTTACGTTCGCTATACATTTTCAATTTATAGTTTAGTATTGCCCTAAATAAGACAGTTATCTGTTCCATGTGAATCCAACAAAGACGAGAGTTCTGCTCGATACTCACGTGCCTAAAAAATCAATGGAGATTTTATTAACACAAGAAAGGTATGTAGATGTACACGAGTCGAAATGTTAACAGGCATATGGCTTACAGGCGAATTTTGCTGACCACTTGCGTAGGTCACCTTCTAGAACCTATTTCCTTTGTCTTGTCTCCGCTTTCTGAGCGCAGGGGAGTCGCGCTCTTTTCTCATACTTTGTGTTCATGCTGCCGAGACAGACGGGTTATTGATTCTAGTATCTACAAAACGTCCAGTGCTGTCGCGGCATAGCGTCGGATAGAAAGACAGAACGACATCGCACCTTTAAATAACACATTCTTGTCATCACCGAAAGGCACCCTTTTTCAAGAAAAAGACCTGAAGGCTTATCTTTATAGCTGGATGTCTGTCAACGATGAGCTACCGCTTGATTGAGTCTGCTGTCGGCAGCATTTGAGATCGAAATATCTTTTTCAGCATCTACCAACCGGGGTCAAATTCTGGATCTGAACCCTTAACCTTCCGGTCCAGTCACCAAATCGCTAGTGAGTTATGATTAGGTTAATCAGCGTCATCGTCACCTCGATAATGTCACGGTCTAATTTTGAGTTTTTAACTAAGGTTTCACTAGGTGCCGCTGAAGTTATCCGCAACAGTAAAATTTAGTATAATATCCATTCTAAAGTGAACAAAGGAGCGACTGTGGAAAACAAGACTTTACCATCAAACAGGGAAAGCAAGTCAAGGAGAGTTACAAAGCAGGTAAAAGTGGTAACCTTTGAAATGAAGCTTTTTACCTGTCGCTCGTTCATTGGTCAGGGTCCATCCAGCAACGAAGCCACGAGCTGCTGCCGGCTCCGAAGTGAATGCGTCTGTTCGCGTGTGAGACGTAGAACATGAGCCGCCGTGGTCAGTTAGCTATTGCGCCTGTTAAATTTGGGTCCAACCCAACGAGCACTTTAATATCTACCGTAAGAACATTTTCTGCCAAGAGATTGGCAGAAGCTTGCTAAACGATCGCTGAGCAATTCCTTTAGTTTTCCCATCCTCTGCCAACTTACCATCGTGGAACTTACCATCGTCTGCCATTTCTCCCCCGCTTACCATCCACTGTATAGCTGATTTATCTGTACACCCTTTCCATACAACACAGTTACTACCTTGACTGGCGTTATTGCGGTTATTACTGCCCTATGAGAATGTATTGTTCGCTTGTGTCGCTGGGGGGTGATTGTATCGGCTAAGTCTACCCCGCCCTCTGCCCGTTTGTTTCTGATGTGCTCTGTTTTTGGTACTGTGTCTCATCAATTGCGTCGCTGCCACGCCGTGGCTAATAGTGGCACCAAGGCGGTCTACTGCTGCTTTACTAATAGCTGCTATACACGTTTTGTCCGAATCGGCCGCAACATCAGTACTACCACCACACTGGTGCCACGATCTTCGGGGCGTCCGTTGGGGAGGAAATGTCATGCTCACCTTCGCGCTACGAAAAGCGGCGCCATAACATCCGTCTCTACAGACTGGCTGGCTGTTTCGTCTCTCCATGGTCTTAGCAATGCACGAGCCTAAACAGTCGGTCAAATATAAGAGTGAAAACGACGCGGGAGATTTATTTAGAAAATCAACAAAAAAAAAACAACGACCAGAGCTAAGTAGCATGAAAAGATGTGGCAAACACGATTAGAACATATCACCTGAAAACCGTAGACAGAGACGGATGAAGAAAGTGAAAAGGAACTATAGCGGTCGAGGTTAACTATCGGAAGCAGTGTTTATCATCTTTTGAATACTGAAACTAACTGCCAAGGGTGGTTACATACGGTGAACGGTAACGAGGGGCAACCAAAGTTGCCGTTAAGGGACTATTAATGCCCCTTCGGTGGTACAAAAAATTATCGCTGTACATCATCTGATCTTTCAGGCTACCTGACCTTCACATATAATACAGTATTACAATACATATAGTACATAACTGTTAGTCATGTTTGAGGCAGCTCAAATACATAGGAGTATCGGCATGAGTTAATTTTAGTAAAACCTATTTGTGATATATATAAATAGGTTTTACTATAGAATAGTTCGTAGAAGTGTTTAGTTTGCATCACCGTTATATCAAGCCTATCTTCAAACATGATATGTGTACGCGTACAAGCTAATTATGGTTTCTTGTATAGGCACTGCTCGACGCGCAGCCAGGCACTTGTTGTTGTTAACGGAGACAAGGGAACCTGTATTGGCGAAAAAACACCATACAGAATCTATGCAGTTTCCTCTTACTGCTTAGTTTTCTGGCTGGTGACAGTCTGTTCGATCGAATCCAGCCGTTCCCGTATTGTCTGGGGGTCATCGAAACCTATACTACCTCTGCACTCAATCAGCTAAGAGACTGTCGAACCTCATATGACGTGAAGAGGACAACACTAACTTAAGATTGATTAAACCTTAGAAAGCCGTTGAGAAAACTGAACTTGAGACTAGGTGATTATCCGGAATAGTTTTACTGTTGTCAGAACTATCGCGGAGCGTTAAAGTTTTTTTTTATGCCTAAGTTAAAATAACTATGCGAATCTTCGTTGACCTTTAATGTTTACAGACTGGACATCACAGTACAATATGCCGTATACCAATATATCTTCCTCACTATTTTTCACTTGAGGCATTTCTCACCGTTTGCCAAAGCCATTTGAATCTAAACCGCATATCGTTTTACGACAGCCGTGATCGATCAAGCTGACGTGTTGGTATCATAAAGACGCAAAGGTGTGCATCCATAGCATCTAACACCGATCAGGCTACGTTCATCGACTCTGAGGCTGATAACTGATCATTGTTTTATGTTTATGATTATGGCTCTTCCGTGTTACAGCGCCACTCACAAGGCACTTGAGCTATTACACAAATATCGTCTATAGCGTCTTTTCTTTCGAGCCACAATTTACGTTTGCTACCGTTTAGTGCTATGATATCCTTAGTTAAGGCCGATGTTAAACTGCTCTGAATGACGATTTACTGAAACATCGTAGAAGGCCGTGTATTATGTCTTCACAAATGCGTATCAGGTTGCTAGTTTGACCTGTGGCCTTTGGGATGTTATTGCGTTACAACGTCAGAGATCTTGTACTGGTGCTAGGCGGATGTATTCGAGGAGAACAAGTTAGGTTTTTTTGCGCTAGGAAAAAAAGGCTTTGTCGCAGTGATGGTCAGAACCTAATGTTTGAAGATATGTTTCGGCTCGGCTTTCAAAAGCCTAGACCGAAAATTCAATGATGGCATGTGAATGTTGATAAAACATTGTGCGTCTGAGTGAGTATCCTTAACTTATATATGTAGAAGGATCACGTGGAGTATTTGCATGAAACAAGTGACATTTCTTTTAACATTGGGACAAGAAAGGAAGAAAACATTGGACCAGTGCTAAGAAATACTGCATTTGATCTTCAGAAGAAAAGTTTCGACGTATATGGAAGTAGAATGTTACGTATGAATCCAAGAAGTACTCTTCACTTCAGCGGATAATCCTTGTGGAACTCATAGCCTTTTAGTGAGCCGAGGCGACTACGATAACAATGACTGATTTCATTACTTCGTGTTTAATTCTTCTATCAACTGGATTGCTTAAACCATGCTACCAGTCGATTATCGACTACTATTATATATCGGTAAAAAAATTAATATTAATCGGAAATAATTTATTTTTGAGACGAAAGGTACTAGAAAATGCTAGCTTGTGTTGATGACTTACCAAACAAAACTTGTTTTTTACGTTAAGTGCCACGATGTGATCTTAGCAACGAGAAAGTTCCTTGCTATACATTGTTCAATATATACATAACAGTAAAAAGAAACATAATAAATAAACGTTGCACTTAGAAACAGATAGACGGATGTGCGTTTTCGTCCTCCGAAGACCCTTGACGGTGAGGCAAAAGCCTGTAGAGAAAGCGCCTTGCTAAAAAATTATCTACCTTAAAAAAGGCTATTTGATTGTCTGCTAACTGTTTTTTATCTGACCATTTAGGATAAAGGACAGACGGAAGCCAGTTTATTATATGATAGCTATTCTAAATGCTTGGTTTCACTGGAAGTCATCAGTTATTTGTCATAATTTTTTTGTTACTTCAACGAAATATGATATAGGATTTTAAAAACCGAAATTTCACAGAAACCATTTAGCCATGTCGTTATGTAATTTTTTACGAGCAGAATATTTCCTTGTCAATGACCAGGGATTATTGGCGACCCGCTCCTGCCAACTAACCAAGCCTCCTTCCCCACTCCTGCAGAAATCGACCGGGGACGGCGTATTTCCGTTCTTCTGAACACAAAACATTAAGTTTTAGACATCAAGCACATTATTCTAGCCTTTTTGGGCCATTTCCCTGTACCTGATTGTCATTAGTGAGCTAAGCCGACCGAGTATCATCCCTATGCTTCTATCGCATAGTGTTAAATTAACAGTGATAAACTCTTTTCTTTTAGAACGATTCAACTTCCCCGAATCGCCGCTGTATCTTGAGCTTATTAATGAATACATAGCATGTGCGATTGTATATTTACAGCGTAAAAATTGCTCCACAAAAGGCCGAATGCCGCCAACAGACTTCGTTATATCATGGCTTGATAACCTGGCAATGCTTGCCCCATTGCGCCTTTGTCATGAGCATTAACTAAGTGGGAGGTGGACGGAACACGCAGCTAGATTGAACATAAACACACCGAGGGTTATTCTACTATGGTCGTCTCCAAAAAGGTAAGTAAATCTTTCTTCGATCATAAGAACTGTGCCACTTTTAAGCATCAAATGGTTCGGACAAATAGAAACAAATATGAGTGGCTGTGATAGAAAAACGAGACAAACCGAAATAGCACTAAATCAAGGGGCATGTAAACAAAGGACATATGGTGTTGTAGATAATACAACGCTTTATGAGGCAAGCCTGTTTCATTCGCACATTACGTTGATTGTGTTCGGCGATTTATAAGTCTCTATCTCCGTCCTTGTATTACTCAACTACTAGAAATAGACAGATGGCTATATGCAGATGAAAATTTTCCTGACTTTGCGCAATATATAAATCAACAAAAAGGAAAATGTACCATCTCTATACACAGTCTAAGTTTTCCTGTGTACGCTTGTTTGTATTTTTGGCAAAGCTTTAGATCACACCCTCAAGTGGCTTGAGCTATCTTATCAACAACGCTCAGCATCAACGAAAACTTCTGAAAGCGATATTCGATCACTTGCCATCGTCTATGTTAGAACCGATCGAGTCTTGCATCGTAACACAAGAACTGATGTGGCTGTATGCAAAAGAATACACAGGGTCCACAGCCTGTAATAGCGGCGGCACCTGTTTAGACCGGGTGACCTCCCATCCAAATAAATTCTCACTATACATGAATGACGGGCGTTCAAGCAAATATGGCATAATCCTCAAAAAAATTCGATTTCATGACCGTCGGTCCAATGACAATATCTTCGATTGTCCAAGAAACAGAAAGGACATAGAGGAGGCTACATCGCCATCAACAAACCTGTTGGAGCTGGCAAAATCACCCGAATGTCTCCAACCATTTCCGCTAAATATAGCTTACCACCCTCGCTTTCTTTGTGCACCAATATACAACATAATATGCGAAAACAGACTCGTATATGCTGCACACGATACGTGCGAGAATAGCTATGGCATGTGCGATGACTTCCTGTTCTTGGGCTTACCGAGAAGACAAACTTAAGGACCCCACATCCATAACATTACCTTTCTCCGCCATCATGTCTAAAGGCATACCTGATCTGTACGTTTCTTTGTGTGTTCACGCCAGTCCTAAGCGCATGAGCTTTTGTTGCTGCATTTCAAGACCCGCGTTATTCCTACTTGGTCGTAGCATGTTACTGTCGCTCTATTTTCTTGTGAGGCCGAGCCCATTGTTACGACCGGCACTATAACCAAAATCATCATCATCATCATCATCGGCGTCGTCCCAGCTAGATTGCCCTACCCAAATGGGCGCGTGTCAGCCGGTTTACCTCTGTCTGGATCTTTCTCTCGTCCGTTTCAACAATTTATCTTGACTTGGTGGTAGACTTTCCTACTGAATATAATGCCTTCGCTGACGCGGCTCGAGACGGGCGTCACAGCTTAATGTTGTTGAGGGGGTGATCGTGGCATCAGTAATCACCGTTAGAATCCTTAAGGAAACGAGAGAAGATGGCGGAATCGCTACCGGCCACAGCGACCGCAACAACAAATCAATACCATATCAACCCGCGATGGAAAACCTAGTAATGACGAATTAATAACGGATGAAAAAAGCTGCGAAAAATGAAGGATGGGTCAACTGGACAGTCATCATCACTCACTTGAATAGCAGAAAGCGTGAAGGCGCTATTCAGACAGTGGATTATAAAGGTCACAGTTTATGGGGCCCGGTCGACCAGCATTGTTCATTGTGGTGGCAATGAGCAACACTAGCAATATTGGCATACAGCAACAGCAGTAACAGAATATAAGAACCTCTATTAAAAGGTCCACTTATGCGACGGCCGCAGATAAGGGAAGATGCATCATCGTTTTTGGTTGTCGTCCTAACAGATGGGCGTAAGAAAATTACAAAGCGCCATGTAAACAAACTTACGAATACTGTAGAATTGACATCTAAGATTTCAACGAGGCCAATACGAAGGATGCTGTAAGTGCATCATAGTCGAGCACAATGGTACTCGCTGCTATGTACGCTCGTTTTTTCTGCGATTCTCAATAACTACAAGGTCTTTATCATGCAGTCGCATACACAGACATGTACCATCAGGTAGTACTACTACGAGCACTACTAGATCGACACGGCGAATAGCTGCAGTAATAAAGGAACCAAAAAGAACTGTTGACCAGTGCTTGTCGTAACGGCAAGATCAAAAAAAGGCAGCAATGAGCCACTGAGTCATGATTGCTGATGCTGCTGATCTATAGATGATACTACGCATACACTGATCAGAAGCACAGAAAATACCGAAGACTCACGGAAGGATGGAAACAGCTATAGCTAGATGAGATTAAAGCTTAAGATCGACAACCTGCAAAGAGCGTAAGCGGCCAGATTCGAAATCGTGTCTTGGTCGCATGACACGTGCATGTCAAAATCATCCAAACAAAGCAGGATTGCTTCTCACTAAACAAGGCCAAATGATTTTGCGATGTTCCGCGCTTGTGATACGACCAATTATCTACATATACGAAAACGCCGTGAACAGTGTTCCCATATATATGCATTGGCTTCCTGAATCGATCGAGCTCCGCCCCAAGAGGAAACAGCTATTGGACATGTCCACGAAGACAGGCCAGGGTATTCACAAAAACAGATGTCCAAGAAAATGCCGGACAGAGACGCGGAGAGAAAGCGAACGCGCGAGGATAGCGCGTGCCACAAAAAAGAGAATCGAGCTGTTCCAGAAATGGGAAACGAAATGAGGAACACATTGGACGATACGAAGGAGAGAAAAAAGTAAGGTAGAAACCACGTGAAAAAAGACAATGGGCTTGGGATAGCAGGCCTCACAGGCCGAGATGCTTTTCTGTCAGAACTGTCGCTCCGGCGAGCGGGTTGGTTCCTTGGATGAAGAAAGGAATAAAGAGATTGGCAGCAAACGAATCACCGATGAGTAGGAGTTAGCACGGACTGTCACGCAAGTAAATGGTCAGAGAAGCGGATTGAATAAGGGCGAGGCTTCTATTGTCTGGGCTAGTCTGAGTACGTCTAGGTCTGATACGGGTAAACGCAGGCCGAACGGCCTAGTGAAGGTCATCAAAAAGGATCAGTGGTCTTGTCTAAGATTTCGCCCAGCGAATGAAAAGTAGCAACAACATAGGCAAGTTTCTGACAGATTCGAAATGAATCGTTTGTTTTTCGAGGGCTGTCAGAAATTGAATGTGGACGTCAATGAAAATATGTTTATTCGTGTGAGCGCTGATCATTTTTCTGGAGTTTACAATGTACATCTGACAGTAGCATGTGAGGTTTTTGCTATAAGCCTAATAGTTCACTGAATTAAATAAGGAGTAACTCTATATTTGGGTAGTCAGAAGTATTTCATAGACTATAAACAAATAACAGACATATTTAACTGGGAAGTCGACACAGAGCGCGCTAATACGTTACAAAGGAATACAGCACATATTTTTGAATTTCGTTGACAATTTAGGTCGATATACTTTCTGAGGGCTGAAGTTTCCAACATATACTCTATCCCTCTCTGTTTAGACCGCCAACCTAAGAAACTAAAGAGATTAGAAGAATACAAAACTTCGTATCTTTAGGTTTTGAGGTGGATCGTTTTTGTCGGTCCGAAGCGCTAAGCAAGTCAGTCAGTCAGTCATACCTGACCTTCTACCTGGCAAATATTGCTGTAAATAAAAGTAACTATTAATTAATTAGGTGGCAATTATTAATTAGAAGACAATTTTCGGGGAGCTAAATAAGTAGAAAACTTCAAAAAGGCATAGACGTTGTATCGTTTGTTTTTCGCCACAACTAAATGACTTCTTCCATTTGCTGTAAGTTGGAATAAAGGTAGATACTTGCGCTATTCTTTGATAACGTTCCTAAATTATTCCAGTGCTTTATTTTTTACATTTTCTCAAATATGATTAAATCTGCTTTCAAGCTTTTTAGTTTCTAGTCCTATAAACACACGTTAAGAAAATTAGGGAACTTGTCGTTAGGACGAGGTCACTTCGGTCAATTGGCCCGTGAAATGTATATGCTATTAGTTGTTCTAGGCTGGTACTGGACAGATATGACCATACAAAAATGGGTCAAATCAAATAAAAATCTAACAAAATCATGTGGCTGCCTTTAATCCGTTTGCTAATTTTTTTCTATTTTTATTAATGCGGAGGCATTCTGGATCTTGGTAGAGTCTACAAGAAACAAACAGATACATATACATGTATACATATATAAAACAAGAGATGATCAATATATGATTATTCACATATATTAATTATCATCGATATTACTGTAGCATATTTGATTTTTTAAAAACGAGCTCGCACAGTCACACATCATAGTACTTGCTTTTAAGGCAAATTTGACGAAAATAGCATACATGTCGTCTCGAGACATGGCAGCTCGTAGAAGAAAGTTAGTGATCAACTTCAAATAACCCTGTTTACTTTGAATGAAAGCGGTTGTATACACACATAGACAAACTTAGACATCTCCTGTGCACGACGTGTGTACTATAATAAGTTACAAACAAATGATCGCATAAGGACGAGTCTAAAAAGATGGCGGCAGTAAATTATGGATCCTCCACACAGTCGCTCTAATGCGGGCAATGAAATAGAAATAGGTTCTCATAAAAAAAAAATCAGCAATGTCTTCCCCTTTTCTGCTTCTTTTTTGCAGCAATGCGGCCAAACAATGGCCATGCAATGCTCGCACAGCGAATAGTGGCAGGGGCAACGATAAGTCTACTATATGCAGTTTACTATTGGTCGCTACTTAAAATGTCATTCCAGCTTCGCTACCAGCAAATCGTAGAACAGACAATTTTTTTCCCGCAGCCGCTCATGTTGCGCTAGTTGGGCATTGTTATTGCTGCCAGCACCACCCGTGAGATGGCGTGGCAGATCGACCCTCTAATATCGCCAAAACTTTCTATAGGCCATGCTAGTGGCTTCAGCAAGTGGTAGTTTTTTTCAAGTCCCACCACGAAAGGGAGCAGAAAACAAACAGGCGGTTAACGTGTCCTACAGATACCCACTGGCCGCTTCCGTTCACAAGTCATCGCGGCTAGTGGCATCCACCCATAGTTCAAGGATAGTCGTAGTCCAAGTTGTAGTAGCAGAAGTGTAGTTGAACGAAAAGCTCCAACAGATGCTAAAGTAACAGCGGGAGTACTACAGAACGAAGAGCAGTGATAGCGACGGCCGCTTTCCACAAGCCAAAAACGAAACAAGTTCACGAACATGCGATAGAAAGATTCGACTTCTGGTAGCAGAGCAACAGCACTGGCAGCCGTCGCTACTCATCATCATTGCCATGGAGAGGACTCAACGACGAATGTCGCTCGAGGCCTATTTTGTGGCTTGCGCCCTTTTCGAACTCAGGAGCGCCTGCCACGAACGAGGAGTTACGACTAACTGTGGTGCACTCTGAACCGTTACGGTAACTCCAGTCGAAAGAGCAGCTATAGCGATCGGAGCAGACCTCGCAGTGTGTAAGCTCGTTTGTCGGACTTTATAGTTGTAGCGAGGGTAAAATAGGACAGCGAGAAGAAAGAAGAAAAGCGCGAATGCGCTCTAGAGGGACAGTATGAAGGCGCACGGTACAGAGACGAGCAAAAACGGGCTGTGCTTGGCGGTTGGTGGAAGGCTGACTAGGCGACTTTGGGCGATCCGTGCAACATGGCGCCTTCTTCCCTCCATTGCAACAAAAGCGGCAGCAAATCGACTGGTCCGTTCTGAAAAATCTTAAAGTGACTCCCCACGTCCACCTTCTGTAACAACAGTTAGCCGGATCTTGCGCAGCACAGGCCCGTACAACAATGGCGTTGCCTATGCCAACGGGCGAACAATTTAAGACAAAGGACAAAAAAAGGCTGCTCGTGCAATTCGATAAGCGTGCAAGGCCATCACGAAAACTAGATACGTATGTTGTTGCATGCAGTATTATTATGAAGAATAAACTCGATTGTAAAGCAACATAGACTAAGGTATGAAGCGGTTAAGCCTCTGTCCAAAGATCGGCGCTGTTTCGCTGCGTTTCATAGCGGCAAGACAAGCAAGCACGTAGAGCGTCAGTGACTGCGAGTACTTAGGAATCGCTGATGCGCCACGTGGCTACGGAGATTGAATTCACGCACATAATAGATTTATATATATATATATATATATATATATATATATATATATATATAGTAGACATTTCTACATGTGGGCAAGGTTAGCGATATATTTGGTCGGGTGTATAATGTATAAACATTTAGACACCCATGACATAATGACTGTCAACTGTCTTTTCCAGTTGCCGACTGCTGTGTGTAGTGCTGACTCGTCTGATCCAGTTTACCATCGCAAATATAATATACAAATGGATATCCTTTTGTTCTATTATTCAGTAAAGGGCGGCTAAATACAGCTAAAAACAAATTTAAATATTATTATTTCTTTGCACTAAAAGCTATAATGCATTTACAAATGTTTCTCCAGTGACTTTGAATCAATTCAGAACGCTAATTAAACAATAAATTCAATCAGGATTGATATAATGTATAAAGTATTAAAATACAGACCGTAGGTATAAGTGGATGTCGTTAACACTAGGTCTGCAAATATTCTTGAAACGATCTTTTGTTTTTCCTTAGAATTACCCTTAAAATTTGATGTATTTCTCCAAATGTTATAATAAACACACAAGAACTCTTAAGAGTGTACTTCATATCATTTGCCATGTGGCAACACTTCACCGTTGTCCAGTGTGCCCTCTCTTGTTTTGTTTGTTTTTTAAGATCCGTGGCTTTAAAACGATCTTACGGACGGCCTGAAATTAAATGATTATTATCACTTGGTCAATCAACGTCACCGTGGGCGTCACCCGACCATTAGCTAGCCCCCCACGACAGCTTTTTACCTCTCACCGACGAAAGAGTAGATTCATCGCCGTTGTTTCACACCGCAACCGTCTGTCTCGACCGCCTATCAATAACGAAAGCGAGAATCTTGTAACCCGCTTTTCTTCAAACCCTCGATATATATACATGTGCATGTAACTGGATGCTAGCTTCGCTCTTCAAGAGAACTTCGCGGAGTTCTCCAGAAGTGCACTACGGGGTTGAAAACTCTGGCGGTTTGTGTAGAGCTGGCAGCCATGGCTGTGACATTGACAAAAACATAATGCTATCAGCCCATGACCGTAGAGACAATGCAGTGCTAGAAGCGCGTGTGTGAAGTGTCAAAAACGTTTTAAGTCTCAATTTGAATCCATTTTTAATCTGAAACCTTCCTGCTTCCCCCATAAACTTCGACACTCGTATTGATGAAGAAAATAGTGAAGCAGGGGTGACAGAGCGAGAAGGCTGAATATAGTGGCGTCCACCGGCATCGCTGAAGGAAAAAGCGAAACTTCATATGTTCATGCTTCGAGAAGTTAGTGTGCTTATGAGACAGCCGCCAACCCTGATTGATGTCATCGAAATCACCCGATAACTTCCTTTTTGAAGAACTTTTCTAATGACAGCTTAATCCTCATCGTATGTCACGGGAAAATTTATAGAGGTTAGTTTTCTGGAGGGATAAACGGGCATACAGGGAACAACATCTGCTGTATGTACATGCATATGCTTGATTTGAAAAAGATACACACGAAAAAAAACATGACGCACAAACAAATTCTTTAGATAGATACTTTACGGAAATTCATTATTTTACTCAAAACGAATCCTTACAATATTGTTATTATTGGGGTATGCACCATTAATCAAACTGCGCAAACAGAATGCATACGTAAAGAATCGCTTCTGCCGCGCATTTCAGGTTTTCTTTCTGCAGAAAACAGTAACCGATAACTCATCTGATAATAATTATATCCACACATCATGTTTATGGCCTAAATCATCATGATAAGATCGTGACAATTACGTGTACAGGATCTTAAGATTTTAGAGTAAGAACTGGATAAGATATACTGTTGTTGTAGCATTATTGATAATCTACTCTTACAATGTCGCAATGACATTTTGCACAATCCCGCGCAAAGATCGCGAAAAACGCAGGCCTCATTAATGATTACAATTTAAAGGTCAATTTGTTTGCAACAGCGGCTGATCCATTGCACATTGTCTGACTGACTTCCTGTTTTCATACATAGCAATTTAAATTCAGTATTTAGTTTATTGATTTGTTTTTCTCTGACTCCTCTGTCAATTGGCACGGGCACATAAATCTGGCGGACTGACGAATTAGGCAGAGATGTGTTGTATTAGAATTTCTAGACGACCTTATTGGCAACCGGAATTTGAGGCACAGTCCACCCCCTATTGCCGCCTTGACACGTATTATAGCATCATGCAAATGTTTCTGTTAATACTGTCGAAATTACTACTTCACGCTTTGTGAATCCCTTGCCATCGTGCGTCCGAGTGGGTCCATGACCAATTCAGAAGGTCACCTTTCAGATTCGGGTTCCTGCGCTTTATTCTAGGTGCCACATCGTCGGCCTGGGTGGCGACATACAGGTAATGAGTATTAATAACCTGCCCTCTACCCAGTTCCCTCACAGGCTTTTGTCTGCTTTATGCTGCCTCTTAATACTCTAGTAGATTTACGCTGACCTGACCTGCCACTCACTCGGAACCATCTAAACCCGACAACGTTGTAAAATTCTTAGCTTCATTTGATCTAGATACTAAGCCAATTTCAGACCTACAAGCAAATGTCGTCTCGTTATTTTCCTCTGGCCCGTATAGACAGTTCGTGCTGTAGACAGGAAATAAGCTATCGGCTATACTAAAAGAATGGGGGGCACATGATAAGATGGTTCGGCTCATATGAGCTCAAATCCATAAAACCGACGCAGATTTGCCTAGAGGACATAATACGGAATGGCCAATTTCTACCTCCTTTTTTTTTATCTCGTGTGCCACCGCCCAAGTGATCAAGATCGTCGCCAAAGGCAAAAGAAGAAACTGAAAGGAGCCGCTGTTGAACCACTGGAACCACTAGGTTGATTTGACTGGATCTGTGTGTGACATATCGTTCGTAACATCATAGAACAATGTACAAACGTACGTTTCTACCACGGGAAAGAGAAGGCTTGTTACCGTAACTTGGTGTAGCTGGTTAATTGCTGATTGCTAAGGTCATTGGCAAGGCTAAGGCATTGGTTCCGATGTGACATCCCGCAATTTGAATTTGTCCTTTTATCCTTTAGCAACCGACAACAACAGCAATGGACACTAATGCTGATGGCGCATTTAGATCTAGAATTGTAGCCCTTCTTTGTGATGAAGCCCTGGCCATCAGAAAGGGAAGCGATACTCGCTATGAGCAACGTTCAGTTTTCAGAGTCGGTGCCATCTGGCTACAATCGTATCGAATGATTTGAATCTAGTGTTATTCAACAACGACTTACTCTCGTGCCAATTTACTGATCAGACAGTCAAACCTGAGGATCGTTCGCATAATAAACTTGCTCGTCGTCACCAATGTTAGCGAAGCCAGTTCTACTAGAAAGCACTCAGATATTAAAAGAGGGTATTCAGCGGACAGAGGCGATAGGCTCCCGGTCGCACTGCCTTCTAACAGTGGGCTCACATGATTAGGCAAGCATTGTCCTAGCAGACAGGAGAAACGAAGGCACACCTATTAAAGCTGGCTTCGTCAGAAGACATCCGCCTGACCCGCTGACTAGTCGGATGTTGAAGGTCAACCAGACAGCCAGCTTGGTCCAAGCCTAAGGTTGGTGCCGACCTAGAAGACCATCAGGGCGGTGACGTGTCATGCTAATTGGCTATTGTGAAGGACGGATATGTGACAAAAATTGCTGTTGATCCTTTGTGTGGAGGAGACCATCTGATTTAGAGTCAAAGATTCGACACATTTGTATGGTATTCAGCATACGTATGGAACCCTAATTTTTTAAATTGTCTATGCGCAAGCTTGCGTATCTACGCTAGTTATTAGCAAGTGGAAAAAGGGAAGGCCCCGCATGACAATGTGGACACGTAAAGAATTTTGTTACTTATGTATACAAATTTTTTAATACACGTTTGACCAAGGTATTACTCTGAATGAAAAAAAAAAACGCTCTACCAAAAAAAAACTGCATCAAACATGTGTGGCCTACGAGCAACCTATGGAGCAAACTACATGATGTTCAACCATTGTACTTGTTCTCTAACTTTCACATTGTGTTGAAGTTGATCTTCCTTTTGCACGATAGCCATGAGTCTTTCGTGTTTCTTATGCACACTGATATCTCCTTGTGAATGCTAACTGTTACTATCTATGCAAACTTAAACTCAATTTGCAGTAAAATATCGACCATTGGCTGCAGCATTGATCGCAGATTATACGAGCAAAAGGTCGCCGAAAGTGTCGAAAGCTCCTTAATAAAAATGAGAATCAAACAGTAAATGAACCTATGCAGTGTTGAATCATCGTATGCTGATCCCTGCTGATCACAGCAAAACCCCAATACCAACGCTTAGCTATAAATGCTCGCCGAGGGAAAATCAGCCATTTTCATTCGTTTGCTTTTCTTGTTCTATTCACCGATTGACACGTTCGTTGCCGTTCATAACGTGCAGCACAGAATCCGTGTACGTTTCGCGTGCTGATACAGGTACAATTCTTTATAGTACTACCTGTAGTGTTGAGACTAGTCGTGACATAGGGTAAAAATAAATTGTAGTTTGGAGACGATGTTGACCCATTTTTGCACAGGATAATAATCAGCTACAGAGCATTAAATTGGGCGGATTGCTCAGGGTAAAAATGCAGACCGCTGAAGAAGCTAAAATATAAAACAGGGCGAAGCCGAATTATGTAGAGTATGAAAACAGATGAAAAGACATCTAAAAACTATTCGCAGTTTAAAATTTAGCAATATCATTTATTGAGAATAATTATGATATATACTACTTAACACGTCCTAAAGGAAGACGAACTCGACTAATATAAAAACAAGGGCCTAGGAGAAGATTGTGCCTGGCATTTCGATTAGAGCCCGTGAGCTGAACCTGAGGAACGTGTGGTGATCCGGATTTGAATCCGGGTCGTCTGATGGAATGCTGAACGTCGACACTGGACGTACAACTAAAAACATTTAGATTCAAGCCAGCTGATCATGTAGCTACGGTAGGCCAGCGCGGCATTATCATAGCGTTACCTATTGCTATTTAATAGGGTTAGCTCCTACTAAAATCTATTAAGTTCAATCGTAAGACACGAACATGGGATTTCGTTTTCTATTATAACATACTCCTATGATGAGCCATTGAAGATATGTATGCGTATTACAGTTGTTGTACATGGGAACTTTTTAGTTTAATTAGATGTAGAAGTTGGCCATGTCTGTCTATGACCATTTACGGATCAAAATTCACATGTCAATACTAACTTAGAACATTGTATATTATATAAAAATTGGGGAAAAACAGTTAAAAGATTCCCAAGAAGGAATGGGATAATAGAATTAACAGATATTTAGGACAACGCTGTTGTTTACTTCGGTAGTAAAGGGCTTTTTAATATCATGTTTATATGTTGTGAAATCATCGATTGCATCCCATCATTAGAACCAATGGTGCCTGATAATGAATTATAAAATAACATTTGACCCAAAGTAGTATAATAGCCATACTCAACATTGTTGGATAATTCACTTGGCGGAGTAAAGAGGATCTTACATAAATGGAAACAGACAAAAATAATTATGTATTGCAAAATTTTACATACCTGGATCATTTTAGATCTCCGGAACGAGTCGTGCAAAATGACTGGGCTTTTTGTTGAACTTAGTACGCACTGCTTAGGAATTAGAAGCTAACATTGTCGAAAGCTGTCTTGATTATTAATATTAAACTATATATCATGAAATCTTATAGAGCATGTGCTTGTGATTGTATTTTCAGGTATTTGAATGAAGTTTAGTTGAAGTTCTGTCGTCATCGTCGTTGTCGTCGTGTGCAGGTGAGTGATCCTACGATGTGATTCATTACGACAATGTGTCTAATATATATTTAACAACGATCCTGACCCACATCCATAGTACAGACAAAAGTCAACTGCTGTTATATGAGATCTCATAACAATTCAAGGCACGATCTTGACACGACATGTTTGTTGCTTGGTAAGCTAATCGTGTCTTAGTAAGTTGCTCCAGATAATGTAGCGGATGCTATGGGCTTTTGTCATGTCGTGACCCAACAATTATCGGCTTTCGAAGCCATAGAACAGGGAAGGTTTAAGAAGGCACGTCTCTGTAAGAGAATAGGTGCTAGATCAACGCCTATCAATAGCGTTGTCTGTCTGGAACATACGATAGGTTAGCTGTATCGTTTAAATCTACCATTTATAGAAAAAAGAATCCAATAGAAATCGACTACTACATTGTAGGTGTATTATATGGCAGATGCGTAATGTAGTGTCCTGTTCACCTGACCTACTACAAGAACCTTTAAAAGTCAGCTACCAAAATCTAATAAATTCCCATTTTGCACGAAGCAATAGCATTACATAAACCGCGTACGTATAAATCTCTGATAATACATATATCCATACGTTGGCTACGTGCAACATATCGGTTGGATGTTACAGTTTGCGCTAGTCGTGGTAGTTATAAATTTAAATGTTGCCATTCTGAAAAAATAGCTGTAATACTAGTAACTTCGAAGCGGAAAATAGTGCAAGAAACGAACGTGTGGTAGATGTCTGGTCGCGCTGATGGATGTATCCTTATGGCGACGGCCTTCGATAAACTCAACCCTGCATTTCTCTGTTTGAGCGTTTTCTCTGGCTGCTATCTGTCCCTTTTACGCGTGTTATTCCCGTTTAACTGCTACTTCCATGTGTCTTCTATCCAGCTTGCTTTCAAATGGTGGCAGAACTTCAAACTGTTTGTGAATATTTCATTGACTTCGTCCAGCTCAAGACGACTCTCAAATGCCACCCGATCCAACGAAACACATTCGGACTCGTTCCTTCCCTCTTCACTAGTTGGAAGGAATCTGCCAAAGGCCTGGAGAAAGGCCGCCGAAGGAGAAGAAACGCCGGCGAGCACAGGCCACCTTCCTTTCCTCTGGCCTCTTCCAACCTGTGACTTATGATTTTAGGAAATGAGAACTGAGCCTCAAACTCATGGCTTGCATAGAACTGAATAGTAGGTTTATTTGTGTAGGGACTTGTGGCAAAGGAAAACAGCATAGTACAGCATATGAATATTAGTAAGTAAATAGATAAATAGCAGCAACAGATAGGTAGCAACGATCTTGGTAATGATCGCAGCATCAGCTGATATGACGCTGCTTATTTGCAGAAGTTCGGCCATTTATGTGCTGTGCGTGGGTAAGTGACTTCTTCCATGTTTAGCATCATTTGCCTTCTCCAGCATCAGATGAACGGAAAATGGGACGCGGAGCTGGGTGGCGGAAGGTATCTCTCTATTTGACTCGTTTTATCAGTGCAAAAAAGTCTTCGTCGTGACGACAGTGTATGGTGCAAAGGAAACGCAACATCAGAAGGAAAACAGACGCGAAGAAAGATTTCAAGTACTGTAAGAGGTTGTATCGTGCTTCATCAGTGAAACTGGAGGCGGGACAGAAAACACAATGTAAAGACGACGTCGTGAAGGCGTCGATGTCACGAGTGCTAGCCATGCCCCCGCTGCAAATAGTCTTCTAGATAAACTGCTATTCTGGTCTTTCACCTTCGAATACTGTTTCGAGACCGAAATACACTGCGCTGGAGATGTGGCCCGCACACGGCTGCCACATTTCCGATGATCATTTCAGGGATGCTGTCCGTGAGGAGGGGGGGGGGTTTGTTCTTATGCTGCTTCTGTTATTTTTTGCGCTGTTTTGCCGAGCCATTTTAGGATCCCCCCACCCCCTCGGTGTTCTTCTCTTCTTTATTTTGCATTTTTCCAGGCGTGAGAAAGGCGCTGGACTGGCTTGTATGTTCTGAGAATACTATTACTTTGTCAACTACGTATCAAAAAAGTGAAAAGCGGTTGGGCAGATACGTAAATGTCTCTAAGACTGAAACGTCAACAATAGGTCACGGATGATTCGAATGTATACTTACTCATATTTGCAATGCATGCCTATTTACAGTATGTCTATTTTATAATCCTGGACGCATCATGTAATCGAGCCTGGCAAGGTCACACGAACATCAGGTCCAACACTGCTAGGTGTAGAACATGCTCGAGCTAACTCTATTAATTATATGTTTTTATGCTTACAAAGATAATGGCAAGGTCAGCTATAAAAGTCTCCTTCCTGTGTTCATATTAAAAGAGTGCTAAATATTCATAAAGATGAAACTCATGGGAAGCTGCGTCCCCCTGACAGCCCCCGGGGTCTTTCTCTATCAATAACTTCAGTATTTTGATGACAGCGGGGCACACAGAATCCACGTTTCGGTTTTCTTGAATTAAATTATGCGTATATATATTCATTATCTTGATGGTGAACATTTATAGATGTAACATTTGCTCTGGAAGTATTTTCGAATAAACGTTTCTGTTGGTTACTTTACTCTATATAGTTTGCTATTCATTTCAGTTTTATAGATGCAGAAATAGCTATTTAGTTACCATGACATGACGTTTCTCAGAGAAATATGGACAGCGTCTCTCAGAGATCATCATAGTTTCAGACAGCAGATCGCTGCCGGGTTGATGAAGTTGCGTGCGAAATTCAGATATTATTTAGGCCAAGCAGACCATTTCTGCTGTTGCTGCCCTCTAAAACGTTTTCGCCGGACCGTTCTACTGTGTATACTTGTCGAGCAGATGTTGGCAAATGTAATAATGATTCACTTCAAACATGTCCCATCTTTTTTCCGAAACAGATTTTAAGAATTGATATAACACAACGCTCTAGTAAGCGTGGTGACATAATTGAGATTTGTCTAGTACGGTAAATTTTATGCTGTTAAAAAAAACTCCTACATCCTCGCCAAAGCAGAATTCAAGTTCTTTGACAGTGAGAATCGTGCTACGGCGGCGGGATACGAACGCAAGAAGTCACATACTTCATTCCCTTGATACCTTTACATTATATAAGGTTTATATCAAGGTGTAGGTAATTAGTAAATGAAAAATATGTCATACATATGGTAAAATTCGTCTTTATAAGTGTTATTCAACATTCCATATGTTTACAATAAAAAGTATATATATTCGGACCTTTTTTCTGTCAGAGATCCAATTATTGCTTGTTTATTATTTGTTGCTGTGCGAATAGATTCCTCGTGCCTACAGTGTAAAAGCATTTCCTTCGACCTAATTGGTACAGACAAGAAAAATAGTAAACAGGAAGGATTCGGTACGAATAATACTGCGTCTGAAAAATATCTTTGGTGCAGAATAAAGGTGACAGAAACACAGTTTTGGTCATTTCATTTGTCACCAAACACTGCCACATTGTGGGCCTGATAGAGCGTTAGGCGTTCAAGATCCTCACTGTTTACGAAGCGTAAGGCGTTGCAGGACAGGCAAACACATATTAGATTCAACGCAGCCCGCGTATTTTTCGTGATGTGTGTACCCGCCGCCGGGAACGGTCACTAATGTTACCGTTGTTTAGACGTCTACGTATCTTGTTTGGCAGGTGAAATCAAATTTTTCAGCGATCACGCTTGTTGTTAATACCAGCTACGTATGATGGGGACATGTTGTGTTCGGTTGGCTGAACTGACATAACTTTAGAAAAGAATTTATTTTTTCCGCTAGAAACACTTTTTCTCATATTTCTGAATAGCAAAATTGAAGGTCAACTGATAAGTGGTTCGTAAAGGCCACACATCAAAGATGTGAACCAATGAGGGTAAATTACGTTTTAATCTGCTGGAATGATTTTTAATTCTGACGATGAAAAATTGTAGGATGGTGAGAAGTGCATCGACTCTTAGTGTTCAAAATTTTATTCTCAGAAGTCGCTACTTTTTGCACTAAATATTCTTGTTATAGATGTAGTACAGCTTAGTTACAGAAGTTACAGAAGAGCAAGTTAGTTACAGGAGTTGTCTATATATTGTGGATTCATCGGAACAGGATCAGTATCGCATAATGGCTCTTTTCTGCTGCACGGCTTTTTCTTCTTTTTTTTTTTTCTTCATAAACTTTTCCTTTCTTTCCTCATCAAAACCCCCATCGTTACCGTTTTGTTGCAACGCACCGTCCCAGAGGGCATGATGCGCCCCTAGGAGCGCAGTTTATAGTTACTAATTCGATGAATCAATTTTTCCATTTTTGCCCCTTGTCCCCGGGCCTGTTTATCATCAGAATTGCCAGTCAGACGGAAACGTTGCAGATATGTTTTCCACCATCGCATATTCCTTCGAGATAGCAACACACGGGGATGCTTCCAAGCAGAGGCCGCGTTCGTTGAAGATATATATTTCACGCTGTTGACGCCTTTATTCCATTTTTACCAGCACCCGTCTCCCCCCTTCGGCACCGACCATGGCCTTTAGCGACGCTCTTGTGGCGTCCTGGCTTGCTGCTAGTTGCTGTGTCGCTGCTACCCGTTGCTGGTGCTTCAGCCACCAGAGAGCCAAGCAAAGCTTTTGTAATAATGTCCCTAACAGCCGTGGGCCGTCGTTCATATTTTTCATCTCGAACGCTTGGTCGTATCACTGAAATCTTGTGTCTCTATCATTTTTTCTCTGTACATTTCGGATTTCGACTGCGTTTCTTCGCCTTCGGTAACTTGCCTCCCAGCCTATGACGACTTCGGGCCTTTCAGAGCGTGCCAAAACGAAACAGTTACCCTGATGGAAAGACCCGGAAACCTTCTTCGATGGTCCAGAGCTCAACACACGCACGCCAGCTAGACACGCTAAGTGCTGTTCCGCTTCAATGCCTGACGGAGCTTTGGGCTTATCTACTTGTTGGCAGTGGAGATCCACATCGGTGAGTCTCTGTTCTTTCGCATTTTTTATTGCGGCCGGCGTCGCTAGGCCTAGCCCTTTGTTCATCATCAACACAACAGCGGTCGCGGGGGTTGGGGGAAGAGCGGAGGAGGTCTCCCACTCACCACCCGGCCTGGCCGCCAGTTTTCAACACCCTAACCTCTTCGAGAACTTTTGCCGAAACCTTCACCACTTGTGATTTGCTGGCCCTTGATACCGGATAGTGCGATCCTTTGATGTTTGTCGTCTCCCTATTCTACCCGTTTTGATCGGCTAATAAACTAGTCATCCTTTCAAATCGTTTAAACAACAATGACGCCATCCTTCGGGCATTGATGGTGACTTCATAAAAAACAAGATGTCTCTCTAGGATCACATGTAGTAGTTGTAGATATTGGTCGAGTTGGATTAAGGTTTGACCAGGGGTAGGCACTCAGCCAATTGTTAGCCGTTATACAGAGGCTTCACTCTGCTTTATATTGAGCACGCCTTCCCTACTCTCACCCCCCACCGTGCTATTCTTCTGTGATTTAAACATAATAGCAGTAATGAAAAAGTAAATTGAAAGGTGGCCGCGTGAGCGCGGCGAACACCGCGCTCGTGGGTGTTCCAACCACTTCCGTTTCCGGACTCGTTGGTGCTAGTGACCGTGCGTTACGCATTGCCAAAATGGCAGCTGAGCCACAGCTTTGGGGCGGCGAGGCGCCTTTTGGTTCGTCTATATATTTTCGAGAACTAGTACCACCTAGAAAATAGCGTTGTTTCCTCTGATATAGGTACACTTTATATGCAATCCCATATTCGTGGCAAGAAGAATGATCAGGCAAAAGGAAACGAAAAGGGGTAGTGGAAGTATTGCAGCTACATGTATAGATGCGTGTGCCACCTCTGCCGCTATAGTACCGCGGGTTATCATAGCAAAGATTTTCGACGGCGGATCTCGTTGCAAAAGCGCCTTCATCGGTGCTGGGGGGGCGACAAGAAATGCCCGAAGCTTTGGCGCAGTGCCTAGTGGTTGCTTCCGAAGCAATGATGCATAACAGAGTTAAGGCATGGTAGGTATGTCTGTTGGTATTTAATCTGTGGCTCTCCCATGGAACAGGCAAACAGCGACAACGACGAAAGCGATGACAATGAGTAGGAAGCGCTACAGAGGAAGCATTAAGTTTGTGCACGACGTTGTCCCACAGGGAATTTCTTCCGCCTTCTGGTAAAATCATTTTCACTAATGCCAGTCAAAGTGATTCGGTGTCAGCCCCTGCTGTCAGATTGTCCGCGGAATATGGGTGACTCGATGTTTGGGCGCAACATTGCGTTATGCTGTGGTACTCCGAAGTCACAACGCTATGTTTCCCGTGTAACTTATACGCCTTTATCCTCTCTTGCGAGTTGGGCTTTGGTTCACACGAGTACGACCCTACCGGGCCATTGCAAGCAGAGTCTATCTGCCCGTTGAACGCTTGTGTCCGCAAGGGAGCTAGTTTCGTCAAAGATCGGTCGCCGCGGCCCCAGGGCTGCCTTCGACGTGGATAATTTAGCGACAGCGTTAATCGACTTTGTCGATAGCTTTCCATACTCCTTGCTATTGCCGCCGAAAGGGAACGCCGCTAGTGGCTTCCTTTGGTCCTTGTTCAGTATTAAACCAGCGAATCAGCCGTTCGAAGAGAAACGGATCTAGTTCGGCCAAGCCTAGGTTAGACTCAAAATGGAGCTCACCGAGATTTCCGTTAGCGTATTGGTTGGCCTTTAACCGGTAGGCCGCTTGAATCAAACGTGTTAGGGCCATGAAGGGCCGCAAATTTAATTTTGTTTCTTCTGATGTGCGGTGGATCTTAATGGATCTAGCCCAACGTTTCTGTGCATGCTGCGCTTGTATGTGGGAGCCTGCATATCTATTTGTATGTGGAATTCTCATAAAAACTTCTCTTTGGACTCTCGCGTCACTGTATAAACGCATCTATACTCTCCTTCATATTTTTGCAACCGAGCACACTTTACCATACAATTGCGCATTCACGTGTTGCGCTACCATTCATCTCGCATCACTGACACGCTATTGTAGCATTGTACTGCTCTGACTGTAAGAGGGTAAAAGATAACGAAAAAGAATAAGAGGGGGCGTGGACGAACAGAGTAGAAATGAGAACGCCTCCAGCAGAGTACCACATACGTACATCCGCGCACCCTTAGCGATGTAGCAGCAGACAAGGCAATAAGAAAAGCGCGCCACGAGGCACTCGGTCTTACCTTTTTTAGCGGAGAATCTGCCGGCCAAATTCGCTCGGCCTTCAAGTTTTCCTCCTGGCTCATTATTTCCCTGTCTCTCTGTCTTGTTCAACTATCTCGAAATATCTGGCTCATGATAGTTAGGACCGAGAACCTCTCAGTGGTTTTCTAAAGGGCAGCCGTTGTCGCTATCATCGTGGCCCGTAATCCGGCCGACTTCTGTTATTGTTGCAGCTGTGGTTCTTCAAACAGATTGATCGGTTGGCCCATATCGAACGACCAACTAGCAAGGAGCCCACAGCCCATGGTGACTTGATTTAGGCAGAGACCAACTTAGAGTTAGAAAAAAGGAGAATGAAAAAGGAAGTGTCGAGCATGTCGTCCACAAATTATCCCATACGGAATATCTTTGTCACCTTTTCTCTCCAGCCGTCTTTGAGCCGCCTGCTTTTGCCACCTAGCCCCATATCCGCTCCCTGCCATTTCCCAGTGGTTGACGCAATTTCTCATTCATTTTCTCGTTCCGCCTGCACAATCACTGGGACGCCTTTTGGAGCAACTTATGAGCACAATGTGAGCGTTTTTGCGCTATCTCTGACTATGTGTGCTGTCGCTCCACGTTGTTCGTCAGCCTCCTGTTTCGTTTCATCTCTCTTTTTCTAGTGTTCTTCAAAGGAAAGGACTTCCGCTCTGAGGCTTGAAAGTAAAGCCTTGAAGGATGTTAGCTAGAAGAAAGTGGACTATGAAACGACGCTCTCTGGGCCATACAGCCGGCCGCCAACAAATTTGACTTTTCTTTGGCGCTCTCAGGCAGCAATTGTAGTGGCTTAGTGGACGACGTTTTAGCCATTTTTAGTCCTTCCATAGCTAGTCATCGCGGCGTTTAGAGCTAATGACGTCGTCAGTTTACTGGAGGCAGTGACGAGACGACATTGTTCGTTTGTTTAACAGCCATATCGCTTCCAAATGTTCACTCTGAGTTGTTGAACAGCGATAAGCCCCCGATAATTATAGCACGTGCATGTATATAGTACAATTGTGCCACCATAATTGTCAATACATTCGAAGTGGTAGTGTCAGAGGTGGTTATTCAACTCAAGGAGGTACTATTTAGCGATTTGTTGTATTGGGCAAAAAGGAGGCTTCAGACGGTAGAAAGTTTCTGCAGCAATTCGAATGGGTTTAGTCCCGGTGATGGTAGATGACCGAATGGCCTTGGTTTGTCGATCGAAAAGGCAATGCGGCAACGACCGGTATCCCCCAAATGCAACGATGCCTCCCTGGATCTTTCCACGAGGGGCTGGATGGTTAACGTGGTTGACTCTGCCCTCCAACCACGGTTCGAGCTGACTTGGTAACGGCGCCATGTTAATTGTCACCGTCCGAACACAAACTATCTCGCGAATCTTGTTCTCGCTCACTCCGTCAACCGAAACACCGCATTTACAGAGCGCTGGGACACTTTAGAGAAGCACAGCGAGGAAAAATGGTAGCACGAACTAAGTGCAGCACGAGGTTGTGGAAGCGCCCTGCGTGATGTACGACATCGACCAACCATCCAAGCAGCGCTTCAATCCACATCTAGGAAATCTGAAAGTTTTCAAGGACGACAACTTGCTGAACTCACGGACGGAAGTGGTGAAGGTACGTATGGGGAGCAGCAGAAGATGGGTGAATAGTATACGGGTGGATACATTTGTTACTTACTAGGATTTTTCTGCTAGTTCCGTAGTTACCTCTCGTTTTCGCGCGCTTATTTTGGGCCAGTAACTTTATTTTTCATGAGGGACAAATGGCAGGCGGCTTCGATGATTTCTCGGTGACTTGAAACTGGTCACTGGTTGGTCCTTTTCGAATCGGGAGCGAGTCGCATACAGGGGAAGGAGCTGTTGATTATCGCTATTTGTGCGCGTTTGCGCTCTGCAACTATGCAAAGTGGATGGAAAACCGAGTGACTTCTACTTCTAAGGTAATACGGGTTGGATGACTGGTTCTTATCGCTTCCATTTGCTAACCAGGATGTTGCAACTGCATATAGCATCCGTCGACGCAGGATATTTGCAGTTGATGTTGCGTGCGTTTCGATTGGTTGTTGTCGAAACGTGCAAGACATGCCACTCGATTCACTTAGAAAAAGCCCAACTGAGACTGGTCCTAGTTTGAGCCTTAAGTACATAAAAAAAAAAAAGTCGCAGAAGTGTATTACTTTTCCCCACGGAAACCTCTAACACGCGAGAGATTTATCAACTTTTCGGCAATTTCACAGTATAAAATAGACGACATTCATATTCGATATCCTCAATAACAGAGATTCAAGTCTTTGCTATACTATTTTAGAGTATACCTGAGATATGCAGACTCACTGCTACTACAACAAGAGCTGGTATAAACTAAGCATATTACCGATAAGCAACCCTTTCTCAGTGCTCGGTATAAGTCCCATCAGTAAACTCAATAGATGAGATCGAATTAAAGAATGGAAAAGATCTAGCTGATTTTGTTTGAGGTTCTTCAATGGAAGGATGTTTAGCGTCTTCGTACATCCTAATTTTGGAATTGACGAATCAGTGTTATAGATTCACACTGTGGAAATACGGTATTGAGCTGTTAGGTAGAAGGACATTACGCTAAGTGGCCTTAATATTTTTAATCTACTGTTTAAATGTTGCAATCGCCAAGTTATCGGTATTCAAAGTTTAATGGTAGCTTAGTATAATTTTTAGTATAACCATGTAGCTCCAGTTGCTTTGTACAACCAATGTGGTTTTTGAAAAAATACAAGTTTCATGTGTATTTTTTCAGGAGAGCAACTTTTGGAAAATGGAATAACATGGCCCTGAGTGCTGCGACGTAATTCATATTACAATGCTCTGACGGCCTCATAGGTAGCTTCCATTAGTAATTAATGTAGGCAGTGATGCAGCTGTCGGAGGCCTTTGTTTGTGGACTTTATTTTTGTCAGTTGCAGCAAATTGTATTCAAACGTGACTAACCGCATCTAAAATACTAATTTTATTGAACATCAGGGGGGGTTCATGTGGAAATAGAGCACCATATTCAGAAGGTTTAGCCTTAAACGGCCAAGTCCCTGGGTTGACAAACATTAGAGGTCACTGTCTCAAATCCCGCCAACGACACATACAACGCAGCCTGTGTAAACAAAAAAAGAATATTGATTCAAATCTATCAGTCATAACATTGCTTGATACCAGCAATACAGTAAAGAAATAACTATTAGATAAACAGGCATGAACCTATCGAATTGAGCATAGGTTGGTATCTATTCTATGATTTTTGTAAACATCTATGCAGCTCAACTACATAAATATTTTTGCTTGGCATGCATAGCTCAAGTTTAGAGGAAATCGCCATATTGACTGTTATGTTACTATAACTTTACGCTTTTACTTCCTTCATGAATAACCGTGCCCGACATTGCCCTTCCTCAATACAAATCTTGGCTATAGGTGCAAGGGATCATCTTCAGGGTGCAGCATGCTTTTGCCTAGGAGTTCACTTTTCCTCCCCGTGGACTCTCGATTTACCGTCTCCAGTCAGAGGTCTCAATCGGTCAGTGCTCATGAGTTTGGTCTCCGACGTCGGTCAGTATGCCCTCTCCGGCGTTCTATCGATGCCTCAATCGCACATCGACAGTCTCACCTCAGCGAGAACAGTGAGGGGTTTGTCAACAACAACGACGACGACGACGACTATTATTGGGCTGTCTCTGCAGACAAGTTGAAACCACAGGCACTTCAATCCGTTCCAAGATCTTGGCACAGGGCTGAACACACATACACAAACACATATACAACTTAACAGCATCCCGTTAGTTACACACAAAACCCCTGGGCGATATATTCTAAGATCCGATCGACGAATGAATCGCATTGCCGTGTCGTTCCATTAAAGCACCGTTTTAGTAGGCCAGCCAAAGCCTACAATAGTTTTCGCAACGGAGGCTCTCTAAATGCAGGACATTAAGCCATTTTTACTGCGACGTTTCAGAACCGTACGTAAGTGAGCCAACATAGCAATGCGATGAAAAAGTCACTCATAGTGGTTTGTCTTAGCAGGAGGAGCGCATTTTGTGTACGAAGAACTATAGATATAAAAACTATTTCCTAAAAATTTTAAAAGCATGGATAGTATTTTAGTCCCAATCAGCATTGTATCCATAACTGATAGTAGCTTCTGCGGCGACTCTCGTAACAGGCCCGTTAGAATATAATAAATTCATGAAAAGTTTGGGTCTTATAGATAGTTTTAAAGTTATGACGAATCAAGCGCTGAAGTAATTTGTTCAAAAGAATATTATTTGTAGTTTGCCTATATCATACGTTGATTGTGCTATTTTTTTTCTTTCAATTTGTTTCGCAATTTGTCGTATAATAGTCTAGTTAATTGAAACATCCTATTAGGTATTTAAGGTTACATGGAATCTATAACTGTGTTATTTTATAAAAAGTAGGTGCATCTAAACCCTACACACTCCAATATGCCTATTGACTAACTAATGTCATCTCGTATAAAGGAATTGAATGGGTGATTTTCAGTAATGGGGTAAGTCCATCGAAGCCTCCGTACCGATGGCTGCACGGAGCTGAAGGACTACGTCGTGGTGGTTACGCGCTATAAACTGCATCTCGCATATAATTAGTAGCTTGTGTATCACATCAACTGCCATTAGTTCCATAACAACGGCTAATGTTCGGAATAGTTTTTTTTGGAATATCTATTAGCTATATTTATATAATATCTAAAGATATTTTCAAGTTTACTCATTGGGTAACGTTTAACGAATTACTAAATATCCGCATAGTACCGTATCTGTTAGTTATATTCATAGATTATTCGGTGAGCGTTCCTAGATCATCCTTTATGTGCAAATAAAAATCAGCTAAAGATAATGTTTTTCTTGCTTATTCACATTATACTGTATATTAGTACGACAAAGCTATAAATGTCAGTTGGTATAAACGTTTTCCAATAATTAATTTGAAAATTTCAATAAACATGATACACACGTTAGTTGGTCGAACCATGTCTGAGCCAAATGTTTTTCAAAAAAAAGGTCTGAAATTTTAACATCCCTGAGCGTTATCGAAAACGCTTTACTTCCGAGTTTAAGTGAAAGTCAAACTTGTCCATGACCGAGTTGTAAACTTCCATATTTCGAAATAACGCTGCTGTCCTCGAGCATAAAGTTGTGCTTTTTAACTCCGTACTGTTTTTGCATGGACCGAAATTTTGTTTAGGTACAAAGTTAAATTGCTCTCCTTTCCCGCCGTTGCTATTGCTGTCCCGTCTATTGCTGGTACGACCATGACTAAATGGATGTTTTTTGGTGGTTCCAAATCATTTCAAAAAAGCCCAAAATTATTGTAGAAAAGCATTCAAGGGGAATGATTGCAGGCAAAGTACGCTTCTGTTTTACTCACGCGATAGATAGGAAATAAGAAGTGCTCAGCACCTCTTATTTCCTATCAATGTATATTCATTTATTGCCTATTTAGTCCCGTAGCTGTTGCGTACTTTTCTGGTGAGAGTTAGTGTGTACCTTAGCCAAGTGACGACACGAATGTAATCCTGCAGAGATGCCCTACCATCTCTTCAACAGCGAAATAGTTGCTCTTCTTTGCTGCTCCCGGACTTAGGCGGTTCACTTGCGTGCCTCAGCCAAAAGAGTAGCGACTCTGCCCATGCGAGGCCTTCATTGCACGCAGGAAATACGCGTAACACCTTCCCTTGAGCCTATCCTCTTGCTGACCATGGTCGAACTCTGAGCCCGACAAACTTCCAAACCTTTCTCTTTTTTACTATTTACAGCCTTCATCGGTCTTCTTACTACAACAGGAACACCATTGACGTTTTTTAAAATCAACATCGCCTGACGGGTCGTGAGCTACATGCAAGAGAAACGAGAAAGGCTTTGGTAGTCCTTGTTGCTGCGAAAGAGACCGCTTGTAGCCGCCATCACCGTCGCAATGTGTCCGGGTGGGAAAGAGAGGTCCGCATTTGTTTTTTGAGAGGAGCACCCCGCTGTAGACACTGAAGAAGCTGCGGCAAACCGGGCGAATGCCCGATGCTCCGCCTTGAGCTAACTGGTTGGGGAATCCTTTTCGTTGGTTCGGAGGTAACGGCAGGCTTGCTCGTCTGCGTACTGCCGTGTTGCCCTCCTTGCTGTCCCCAGTCAAAAGATGACGTGAGCTACGATGGGTGTAAGATGCAACGTAGAGCTCAAGTTAAGAGACATAAGGTGACAGAAGGGTGTGAAGGCGATTGGTCGTTGTTCCTTTCCGACAATACCCGCCGCCAAAACCACCGGCGACCCTTTCTTTTCCCCAATCTACGTAGACAGTTGCCTGTTCGCACAATGATAGCTTGCTCTGAGACTCAACAAGCGACTTCGTACGCTTGCACTTCCCGCTGCTGCTTGTGATGGCAATGAAAGTGATGCTGCTGTTGCTGGTATTAATAGTCTTCTGGTCCAACATCCTTTGATCGAATCGTCTCTAGCATTGACAATTGCAACAGCAGCGCAAAAGGTGGCAAACAAAGAGAACGGCGTAAGCAAGGCGGATTCTGGGATCGCGGTATCGAATCTAAAGACGTGAAAACGAGTAAAGGATACAGGGGGTTGTAATGAAGAATGCTAACCGAATTATGTATGTATATACCTTGAAACCACGGCTTAGCTCCGGAGCGCTGTGGGGTATCATGGAGTGGAACAATGCGATAATGAGAAAATCCAACGCGAAAGTAATATTAGCGAGTTTTCTACGAAATTAAGCGGCGCTTGAGACTTCACGGAGTAACTTATATACTAATAACAAGAGTAAGTAAAGATTCTGCCAAAAACGCTTGTTTTATGTAAGCATGACAAAAGACTGAGTAAAAACTATGTTCTAAGTTTTTATCCACCGTGTACAATTCAACTTTTCTAGGAAGTTGCGCACTCTGTCCCAACATGAACCGCCTATTAGTCATTTTTTAATAATATGACTTCGTATTATTCGTGTTTAATTCGCACAACAGCATAGGCAATGTTTATAGTATCGGTTAACCAGTTGATAAGTTTTAAAGAAAGGTTACTTCGTGCAGATATTTTCCAGCTTGCCTTTGAGGCTTTACACAAATGGAAATAACGAAGATGGAGATGAATGTAGTTCGTGAACCTAGGTACGCATTTTAGCTAACCCCGTTTTTACTTTAGAAACCCTTGAAACCTCTTTACAAATGCGCTCTTTACAAGTCGGGCTGAAGTCCTGAAGTGGTCGGAAGAAAAGTGATCATTGAGAGGGAAAGTCGAGGTACTTATCGCTATTACATACGATTCGGTTTGTTCAACGCGTGTGAAAGTTTACCTTCAGTGAAAATTTGTGATGTTTAATTACGGAAACATTAAACGTGTACTTCGCTTGGAAACTTAATAAATTAATCGTAAAATAATCGTTTTAATTGGCGCACTACCATTGATTAGTGCGCTTAACCACAAGTACAGGAAATGTAAAAACTAAGCCACTTGATTTACAAGCGACTAAAATTCGGGGGGTTAATGACTGGAAGCACCTCCTGTGCGGTTGCCTCGTAGTGGAGAGGTAGTCTTTTATACTTTCTCTCTATATATAAAATGTATAAAATACACATAGAATATATTTTTCATTTATTGTTATCGATGTCTGGAGGTTTGTTGTAGTTGTGTCGTAGAAGATCCTTCTTATTCTTTGTCTTGTTAACTGCAAACCTTGGCAAAGCATTACGACATTAATTACTTAGTAGCAATAACAGAAGGTCTTTCCCTTTTACGTATTGAGCTTCAGGGTCCCTGTTATCTTAATGTTAGCCTCTAGCAGCGCATGCGGCCGTTATCAACTCAGGACTTTACAAAGTTGTACTGCAGGGGCAGACTGGTACTGCCTGCCTCCACACTCTGACTGCGAGTGGAACAATTAATGTGGAACAAAAGAGTAAGAGGTAGTTGCCAGAATTATCCGAATGGGATGAAAACAGGCAATTAAGGGGCAACACACAAATATGCACATACATAAATGTAGACACATATATATTTCGTACGTTGTATATATTGCTGATATCGCGGAAGTACAAAAAGCACACTGGTCTGTCGATATAAAAATTGTACTAGAAAGGGTCATGGAAAGGCCCGGTCTGTGGGCCCGTAGCAATAGTTCAGGCAGCGAGTTCCTTCTGCCATCACAGCTTTTAGCTAAACAGGGAAAACTTCCGCATCATTCCTGCTACTGTTGCTGTTTTTTATTATAACTATTGCTGATAGTGGCTATGATATTGGTGACATATTGCAGTAGTGAGATAATAACGGTGGCCATACTGAATTTTTTCTACCACAGGCCACTGTATTGTACAACATTAAACGCTGCAGAAAAAGGCTCTTGATGAGCCTTAGTGACCATTATTATTAACCATTATTGAGAGGTCTCGAAGTCCGTCATCTGCGAACAGCTTTTCCGCTTAGTTTGTTCATCGCATGTTGTTATCGACGATGTTCATCTTTGCCCTGTTTGACTGCCCAGTAGAGAAAACAATATTCACAAGCATTTACTTAACTTGAAACTGCGGACGATACTTTATTATTTACAGAGTTACTAGCTAATTTCAACAAGTATGGTTAACACTATTTCGAATTTGATTCAACTTAATTCAGGCTCGTGCCAGGAGTATTCGCACTTTGCGTCGCGCAATAAAATTGAAGCTTTCATACCGGATTACAGTAGTATTATTGCCCGACACGCGAGAGGGTTATGACGTTATTACGGGAACATCGTAACTTAATTGAATGGATTATGTCCGAGCTGGTATCGGTCAGTCTCCCCTGGTTGTCCTACCGAAATTGCGAGTTGCCATCGAAACGAGTGGATAGTAGCCAATATAAAAAGATGCAAGAGGTTCTCCTACCTAGTGGATTTACTTGAAAGGGAAATACACGTCGTCGTTTATTTTCCATCATTATTTCCCAATGCAGGTAAAAGGTGATTCAAACAAACCATTTTAGCTGGTTTATAGTGGTTTTTAGTATGTCCACATGGGACAATGTGTAGAAAATTTTGTTTACGTCGTGCACTCTAAAATGGCGGCGAAGTATGATCAGGTACAGAAACAACCAGATCTGGCGTCGAATGTCCTATCCTTGTGTCTGCCTGCCTGCATGCTCCGAATATGCGAGTGCGAAAAACACACGAGTGCATAACTGCTTATTAGTTAGCAGTTCAACGCCATCGAAACTACCGGTGTATTGAAACGGGCGTTGTGTACAACGACGCCATTTAGTACTTATCTATTACGTCGACTCCTCGAAAGATCGCATATTAGATGAGCTTTACATATCGCATATGTAACACAGCAGGAGATGGTGTAAATGGACCTCAGAACGTTGTCAATTTTGGTTGAAGATCGGCCTGGCGAAAACTCATGAACATACCTTAAAACATTGAGAAGAATTCTTACATTACCACACTGTAACGCTATTTGTAGATTACTGGGACACAATAAGTATGGATGAGACGTGAGCGGGTATTTGTTAGAGCAAATATGGAGATAATTTAGCTGTTTGCGTTGGACCTGATGTGTAGCGGCCTTGAATGGCCTTTTGGTCATTGACTACCCTAAGGTAATACTTTCGAGTAAGATGGACACAGCGGAGTCTGATACCTCTCAGTTCAAGAAGGAAAGCTTAAATACTAGTCTTTTTTGCTATAGTTATCATGGGATGGGATTATTTATTAGAACATATTCTACGAGGCTTTCCGAAGGGTGTTACATTAGTCGAACGCGGCGTAAACTTATTTCGGAATCCTTATATACTTTTCACTGTTAACCGTTATTACGACATGCATCAAGGCAGTAAAAAATTACAAATTTAATAAACGTTAGTATATCATTGCATATGACCGCCATGTCGTAATCGAAAAAAATATTAATGAAACACAAATTTTGTGAAAGTATGCTAGAAATATATATATATTTATACGGGAAAAGGTTGCACGACAAATGACGCACGGCTGCTAAAGGCAAAAGCGATTTGGTCACAAAAAATCAAACGTTTCACCAGCTGGCAAAACTATATGCTATACGGAGTGCCCGTGGCATCTCTGTCCTTATTATATGAAAAGAACGTATGTGTATAGTCGCGCAAAAAGAAAAGACGAAAAAGGCTTTGCTTAAGAGTCAGGGAATAGAACAAGGTCAGAAATGAACGTAAAAAAAAAATAGAAAGGGGGCGAGGGGCAAATTTGACTTAGAGAAGCACTTCGCTGTTGCTTCACATTTGAAAAAGCAGAAAGAACGTGAAGGCGAGGTTTTGTTTCCCTAGTAAATGTTTGGTCGGTACGGTGGCATAGTGGAAGTCAACAGTAAATTACCTGCTGCTGTCTGTCTCTTGCTTCCTTCTGGAAAAGAGAAAAGCGATGGCAAGGACTTGAGAGCGCAATGACACACACCCAATGAGCGTTGGTTTGTTCGCTCAGTACAAAAGCGTTGGTAGCTCTTTGCTAGACGAAGAGCAAAAACGCTGACAGAGCGGTGTGCGCCATGCCAACAGGCATGCTACGGCATTGGCCTGGCGGGCAGAGAGGCTACTGCCGCGGGAGCAAGAACTCGGGCTGAAGTGGAAAACGATGGAAACCCTTCATTGCGTGTCATTTTTTGTCTGTCGTAAATTTATCTTCTGCTTTTTCGAACCTCCTCCTGTGTCTCGTACTTTATCACTTTCCCCATTTCCCACGGCGGTTTCTTTCATCGCCATCATTTTCTTTTTTTTTTTCTCTTCATCTCATCGTCGGCTTTCCATAGCGCTCTTTCTCCTTCTTTACGTTGTTCTACTCGATCTATCTGTTTTTTGGTCTTTGACAACGCCCGATTATTCCACATTTTGCCAACAAACCTTCTGTTCATCTTGACCTCCTTTCTTGCCTCATGCTCCCTCTATTTCCTTCAATTTTGCCCTCAGTTCGTGAATCCTTCCAGCCAAGTCCGCTCGAATCCCATCGATGTGAGAGATGCTTGCCTCGACCTCCGCGATGCGCCTAGAACAGGTCGCTTCATTGATTGAAGACGCCGCTTACAGAAAAAGATATCTGAACGAGCGCACGGACGGATCTCGGTCCCTAATCCCCGACATTGCTGTGGCGACCACCAGTGCCCACTCAGATGCACCCACCGTGGTCTTTTTATAAGAGGGCCTTTACAGTATGCACATCGTAGCTAGTGAGAGCTAACGGATAGTGGAAGCACTACCGGGCAGGGCACACAGGCAATACCATTTTAAAGAGTTCGTTGAAAGGAGCAGATCGTTTCGTGGCCAAATTTAAGGGCAACTTCGCCGTTTTTCTGTCTCGTTTATAACTCCATGCTGTACAGCCTGCCCATATTTTTCCTCCCACATACGTACGTCCTTACATTGCCCCCGACGTTCTACACTACTATTCTGCTTTTCTTCACATTTAACCACTATGGTGCAGCAACGCCACCCCCGTCTCGGCTCGTTCGCTGTCCGTCCCTCCTTCCCCACTCCGCGGCATTTCCGACATCCAACTTAGTTGGAAAAAGAGAGATCCCAGTGGACCGCTGAACGGTTTCATGAAAAAGCGTGCCACCGTAGAAAGCTAGTTAAAGTTAAAGCAGACAGGCTTCTTCCCACGTAACAAGAGCATTTTTGTCGGCCCGGGTCTAACTAACAACTCACCGACTGCTCTAGGGGGTCTAGCTCCGCGTTCAAAAATTGAGTTGAATTTGGTTCAAACCTACGGCCGGTAACCGTGCTGCCACTACTGCTGTTGCCGTAGTTATGGCTCCATTCAGTCATCTTATATTGCACTTTTTCATTTTTACTTTTACTTTATAGTTAGGGTACATTTGCCAGCGTCAACACAGTTATCCGCTTTTTTTGCCACGATGTTTCACGAACAATGACCCGTTGCTTAAATGGACTCTTTTTTGCGTTACGACTACTGCTGCTGCTGTACGTGCAGGGACGAGGACGCTGTATATATATA
>NW_019214254.1:0-71339 GCF_002532875.2 Varroa jacobsoni
ATATATAACACCTATATTGATTCCCCTACTGCACTTTGAAAGGAACTACTTGATTGACTATTGAGAAAAATGTTCGACGAACGACTTTCCCTACATCTGTCTTGGCCTAGTTGAGGAGGAATTTAAGAGTAAAATTCATGTAAATTTTATTTCACTATTTCCGTGTATTACGAGATGATGCAAAGATGATTACTAAGATCTGTCAAACACTCGAATGATCCAATAATGCTCATCCGAATTAGCGCCGATGACAGAACGAAGTTGTCTATAGCCTGTAAAAAGTTCACCACGGTTGAACACAACTGCGACAATAGTAACGTCAATAGCCTTTTTGTTTCGATATTGCAAAGCGCTCTGCCAGTTTTCTATCAACTACTTCACTCAAGTGAGCTGAATACCCAATTCGTTGAATGTGTCTGTTGGTGCCTTTAGAGAGGCAATAGCAGACAACAGGAAGGCGAGCTGTATGTGCTGTTACACAAGCAAATGAACAGTAATCCTCAGTATGTCCGATAACTATCCAACAACAAATGCACATACATTCATCTAGGTTCATTCGCTTCAGATAGAACCTTGTACCTGTGGGTTTTTTTGTATTCGTGTCGATTTTCGAATTACTTCTACGGAAGTTATTGTGAGGCGCCTTTCGAAACTACGCCCCGTTCGCTCGGCCCGATTTTCTCTCGCATCTCCGAGTCGGGCGATACGGCCACTCCAAAACGTGAGCATCCTTTTCTATCAAATTTTTGTGTTTTTTAGATTATTTTGTCGATGACGAACCCGTGAACGCCAATCATCTGCGTGAGTGCATCATCGTCGACCAGCCGTACGCGGAAATTTAAATTAGTTGTTGGGAAATCGTGAAAAAAAGCCTGTTCATAGGCCTAACCACGCCGCATGTGCGCGGTGTGTATTGAGCGGCTAGCTAAAGATTTACCTAAATTCTGTGTGACACGCCAAAATCGACTGACGGAAAATGCAACCACGGCTGGAGTGTATCGCTATGTGAATTCTCTGCAAGCGAATCACGCCGACGTGTCCAGCATCGTTGTCGAAGTGCAAGTACTCATTGCCGGTTCCGCTGCCGATCTTTTTTGGAAGGTGCTTTCTCTCGGGCCAAAGTTCTACGCCCGGCTGGTATAAGAGGCCCGGCAGTGCTGTATAGACACACGGGCTTATCACACATACAGGCATATATATATACACACACACATACATATATATATATGTGTACATACACAAGTGTTTTGCAAGATTTGTAAAACAGAGATACGATAGTCCTGCCGCCAAAACATCATCGACAATGCTTAGTTTTGAGTTGACTGGGTTGGTGAATATTCGTTGAATTTTTATTTCATTGCAGAACGTATATTCGACGTGCATTATTAGCATTAGCGATAATGGGTTGACTGCAAATATACCTCCTGGAAGTTGACTATGTTTTTTATGCCTAGCTAATAGACTCTGTGGGAGGGAGCGCTCCCGTGTAACTTATTCTTCTACCAGCGGCCAGCTTGCACATCAACCACATATAGCCTTACAATTAGCAGTAATTCTTCAAGTATATGTATGTAATATACACGTTTCGCTTTTGGGGCCACAGTTACATTTTGTATTATTGGACTGGGCGTTCGCAACAATAGGTCCTTGAATCGGAATGGCTGAAAGAGGCGCTTCCAATGCAATTTTCACGTGGTCCCTCTCCAGTTGTCCTTCTAGAAGAAGTCATATTTTTCTCGTGTACTCTCACAGCAGACAGCAATTAGCTCCCACTTTTACCTACTACAGTAGGATAAGCGTTGAGCAGGCGCATGTATGTTTACATAAAAGTAAACATACCAATAACTTTTTGTGGTAAGTTGTATTATAATAAGGAATTTGTGGTTGTGATGTTGTGTTTGATCTGCCTGTCTTTGAACAAAACATAATTTTGAGCAATACATAATTTTTCAAGAAATGGTGCTGTGTGCTATGCCTACGTTTAATGTTTCAGTCTAGTGTACAGTCAGAGACCTGTGCCGAGTGTCTATTAGACGAGGTGGTAAATATGCTTGGCAAGGCAAGATCTAATTGGATAGTGAATCGTAGGTTTTTTAGGTGAATCCTACGCAATCCTAGGTCCAAATAACCTCATTCGGTTATTTGGACCTAGGATTATTGTAGTCTACCTTCCTTACTGTTCTATTACGGAAATAGACATCCCACGCCGGCTATCTTAAATATCAACTAATATAGTTGTTTAAAACTCTGTTTTGTTGTTTGCCTGGCCGACCCAAATCAACCCCTGAACTGGTCGAATTGGGCTTTTCACGGGTCACTAGAATTTTATCCTGAGAAAAGCTGTCCAGTTTCATCAAATGGAGCCGTTTGGTGCAGTAATTATTTCCCGGCGAAAGCTTGAACAAAGAGCGTAATGTTGATTTGGTCAAGTCTTTTTTTCTGTGATTTTTGCATCTAAGCATCTTTTACAAGAATCTATTATACATGTCTATGAGAAAGTTCTAGAGCTAAAATGGGCGGTGTTCTGGCATGATCGTCATCGGCAAATTTTCTCTGTTAATAAAATGGTAGCTGAATAGTTATGTGGAGATCTATGTAAAAAAAAGTCGTCCTCGATACCAATCGAACGCTCTCATTGAATTAAATTAAAATACGTTACATATTTCCACACCTAAAATATAGATCTTGGTGTATGTGGTCAACAACCCATAAAGAAGTTCATCTAGCCCATGTGACAGTGGGGTGTAAATGCGTTTCAAGCCATTTTAGAATGCCTTTTTAAGTGATTTTCTCAGAAGTATTGATTGGAAGGTTGTAACGGCCGATATGGCTAACACTGTAATAAAATACTTTTTTCAAAGATTACCCTTTAAAGAATTTTTTAAAAAATATCAAAACTTCGATGGCATTCCATCTGCGCGAAGTTCCATTTCGGTGACGCCAATTTTGACAAGCTGTATAACAAATACAATCCTATTTCCCATAGCTTAGACGGATATTTTGGCGTGAAAAACTCAAAAACCGAATATTGTAGCTTTTTCACTTCAGCAACACTTGAAGTTCACGTAAGGGGTATTTGCTAGTATAAAGCGAAAGCTTTTGATAAGCTGAATCGGGATGGAATACATGTTCGTATACCTGACTTTCAATTATCGGGCCGAAAGTGCCACTTAAAGGGTGAGAACTTACCGCGGTTTTATGTAGGAGGAGGGGGATGTCTTGACGCTAATTGACAGACTTTCGACGAACTACAGACGCAAACACATATCTACATCTAAAATTTATACCTTTAGTGAAAATCGCGAAAACCATACTGATTGTATCGGTTTTCTTACGTAATAATGGGGTTGCCTTTTGAGTGCCTTTTTAAGCCAGTTTTTAACAAATGACAATTGGAAAATTAATATGAAATAAATAGTAGATTTTTGCCGAATTTTCATTATTTAGTTATTATTACTATATAATTATTATTATATATAACAATGTTTTCGTAAAAAGTGTCAAAATATGTAAATGTTAATATACTAAATGAAACGTACCGACGAAAATTATATATACATATACTCCATTGAACAGAGTGCGTAACTACTTATTAAGTGAAAAATAAACATTTTTCAAGCCCTCCAAAGAACAGAATAGATCAATAGATTAGCCGGCCCTACCTGTTGCCTCGTGTGAAAAGCACGTTGTAGCAACACAGCAAAAGGCAGCATTTAACGAACGAGACAAATCAGTAGCTGGCTAAACCCTTAATGAACATATTAGTACAAACTAATGAAATGATTACAGAAGGATAACGGGTAGGAGGGACAAGGTAATTGCAATGAGATAAATGAATATCGGCACTCGACTATACCTCTATTAAACCTGGGTGAAGGAATCAGATTGGGTAAATTAATCAACAACAAGACAAGCGCAGGTCCAAGCCGACGAGTCTCTTCTGACAGTGTACATTGGGAATTGGGTTTACAGTTTAGCAGCGAAAGTTTCTTGTCAGAAATATCGCGTCGACAGGTATTCGTTGCGATCAATAGTTCTTATCTGAAAATATTGTTACAAATTTTCAAGCTTCGTATTTCAAAACTTCGTACATCATTGCACAGTTCATCATTCAAAGGATGAACCTCACGTCTGCACTGAGACATCACCAAAAACTCTCTTCCTAACACTTCACTTGGTCTGGTGTGGTGGAATGTCAATTGTATGGGGATAAAACTTGTTGCTTTATTGTGGGAATCTCACAAGGTGCTATCCGTGTAAACGGCTTAAGATCACGTACATGCTACACATAGTAAGACGTAGCTTACAATTCAGGCGCGTTAACAGGAAAGTTAATTTGTCTGATTTACTACCAGATAGATAATTGCCAAGAAGACGTAAAAGCACGCTAAATTACTGTGTATTCATCATAATAATGGCTAACGCTTGCCTATAATAATTTTACTGAGTTCCAGGACCATGAATCAGCATAAGTTAAATAAACTTGGGCCTGCGGTCCGGATCGGCGGAAAGGTGAGATATATATATATATATATATATATATCTATATATATAATTTGTTGTTATTACTTTTATTATGTAATTATTACTTCTATTTGTAGGGCGTACCCCGACGCAAGAAGAAGGTTGTTCACCGTACTGCCAATAATGAGGAGAAGAAGCTACTAAGTGCACTGAAAAAGCTTTCTGTGAACAACATTCCCGGAATCGAAGAGGTGAATGTCATCAAAGACGACGGTAGCGTCATCCACTTTAACAATCCAAAGGTTCAGGCGTCGTTAGCGCACAACACGTTTGCGATTATAGGACGAGGCGAGGAGCGCTGCATTACCGAAATGCTGCCGAACATCTTGCCACAGCTTGGTCCTGAGTCACTTGTGCACCTCAAGGACCTCGCAACCGCGCAGAGCGGTAGCGATAAGGACGTGAAAGACAAGCAGATCAAGGATGCTGAGGGTGATGATGAGGTCCCCGATCTCGTCGATAACTTCGATGAGCCCTCGAAGGCCGAGGCCGTTACAGCCTAATGTGTGTATGAATGGTATACAATAAACAATTTGTTACCAAAAACCCCGAAGCGGCTTTTTTGTTTTGTATAAGTGGGAGAAAAAGAGTTTGATACCATCACTGAAACATACAGCGCTAATTATATTTCATTTTGGCCAGAGTGAGGTCAGCTTAAATTGTGAGCAGATTTCAAACATCACATGGGAAAGGAAAGCAACTGAACAGATAGCAGTGAATCGATCAGTTCATGCAATAATAGATGGATCGAAAATACATTAATGTTTGTATGGTTGGCATAGCTACGTTTGATTAAAACTTACCTACTAAGGCTATGAACAATCTACAGATTTTAGGGTACTTCCAGCCAAGGAGCGAGTAGATTTTTCCAGCGACAATTTCGAATCAACCGATTTTAGCCGTATCGTTGATGAGCACTTACCGTGCAGAAAAAACAAGCCGCGCATTAATACTTATATGTAATAATAAGTGTTTTATTTACAAGAGCTGTCTAAATCCTAATCTCACCATGTACGTCATAAACAAAACAAGCTTACGACGTACAGACGTAGCCCAAGTACATTCACTGGAAGTATTGCTACCTGACGATCGGCACGGAAATGATCCTATTTAATCAATGGTGCCGTGATCCGGTCTTAAATACAGAAATGAATCACGGCTATCGCTGATGAACTTGTCTATTATGTCTGAGGATGTCGAAAGCCGATTTGCCTTGAATATGGCGCTTACAGTCCTGGCAAAAATGGCCTTGGTTTCTTTCATCTGTAACGTCTGCTTGGTCCAACCAATCTTTTTTACGAGCAGGATCCTGACTCCTGCTTGACTGAGAACAATCGTATTGTCTAAGGATGCACGTCTTTAGGTGAGTGGCACATGACGCGAATGAGAAATGGATCTGAAACAGCACATTATTCTCGCGGTAAATTAAATTAATGAGAGTGTGTCATTTCGCAAAGAAAAATAGGCGGAACAACTATAAGAACTGATAGAAACTGAATCTTAACTAAAAATGGATACTTCTAGTCGTACTGTGCGTGTATTGCAGAAGATCTAAATAAATGAGTTTAATCAAATTTTAGCATTTGGCTAGGCACGAATGTACCTATAAAAACGCTATAGCAGGTACTCACTTCGTGGCACTCTGGACACTCAAAAGTTTCTTGTCTTGACTTTGTAGAATCTTTAGGAGAGTCGTCGTTGTTACTGTCCTCGGCAAAAGTTTTCGGCAGCGACTTGAGACTGAAACAGTGGAGTCCGTATCATCAAGTCTAAATGCATTAATATTTATTAAATGCAGTTTATTAATCTGCAAGAATAGTAGAGCACATTCATATATATATATATATATTTGTAATCTATAGGGGAGACAAGCATTCAGGCTGTACGTACCGAATGCGTCAAAAAAAAATATCAGGATTAACATAAATATTAGTACAGATAAAAGGTGTTCTCAACTGAGGTAGTCGTATTTGGGTGTGGAAAATGACCTAAGAGAAATAAGTGAGTGAACAGCTAAACCAAGAAGAAACATTGAAACGAAGGTACGATATAGCTAAAAATAGTATAACAATGTCATAAATATTTTACCCGTTCATAACAAAAAAATAGTATGCTAAGCAGGCTTATCGTACGACTGGCACAGATTTCCTTTAGAGTTTGCACGAGCAAGTGACAGGTGTAAAGCATCGACATAAGTGAAAAAATTGCGACAAAAAAGTCTAAGTTTCGCCGTACCTTCCAAGAAGCACGAAGCCACATATACGATGCGGCTCACCAGTGAAAATGACTTTTAAGTCAGCTGGAAGCAGCCGACGTTGCGTATAATAAATGTCGGTAAATTGCGTTAACAATGAACCAATCATTTTCAGTAATCGTCTAGAAAGGCGGCGCGTTTCCGGTGATAAACCTGTGCAAACCGAATTGAACAGCACCTTTGTGAACACAAAGAGGAGAGTGCACCAACTGGAAGAGGCAATTATGCACCATATATTAAGAAGGAGCATAAATTTGCCGCGTTCATGAGACCAGCTGCGCCACACTCTCCTAATAAAGTGCCAAATGGCAAGAAAAGTATAGCTAAATGGTATGGAACTAAGTGGACAGAATTTAATGTGATTTGAATTACACTTCATTACCGCAAATTCAGATGATCAACTGAAGACTACACATCTTCTTCATTTAGTCTGAGGTACTCCTAATTGAAAGATCAAAAGGTTTATATCCCAGTTAATTCTTGTTTCTTAGTAAAATTGCTAGGAATAGATAGTATTAGGATAACGAAACATGTACTGTCGTTATTACTCATTCCCTTGTGTCTTTGTTCGTTTTCATTACCATTTTCGTTGTCGTCCTGGATACTTTCATCAAGCATCTTCCTGAACACGATCTGGAAAAGGAGTCTTGCTTGCATCACACGAAGAAGTAGCGTGGAAGGCCTGCAATCTTCAGAAGACCTCACGATACGCAGTTCGACTATGGAGTCGAGCACGAAACGCTGCACACATGGAGACGTGTGAATTTCACCTGAAACACCGTGAAACATAGGAAGCAATTGCAGCTGGTCCTAGGCCACTATAGGATGGTTCTTTGTCAGAGTATGGAGCAGGTGATATTTTAAAAGTATTTAAAATTTAATGGCACTTTTTAGTCTAATGGGTGCCTCCTAAGCATTTCAATGCATTTCTGGCAATAATCTAAATACCCGATGATGCAATAGTATTTTTTGATGATAAGAGAAATTCGTGCGGACAAGGTCTTTAAGGTAATTATAAATTATTAATAAAAAAAAGAATGGCACCAAGCATTTCAAATGCTTGATTGAATTTTAAAGTGACTCAGACTGTTGTATAGGAGCATTGTGCTTTATCTTGTCTGCGAGCTCCCGCAATCGTTTGAAAAGAGCCCTTTAATTTGTTGTCTCGATAGAAGCTTTCTAATCTCCGACTAAAGCCACGTATCAATAACACAACATGGAGAATCAGTTACCAAAGATCCTGGGCTGTTATTAAGGAGTTCACTAAATTTTTTCAATTATAACATCGGCGATGCGCTTATAACCGATAAAATCCATACTTTGCTTCTTTTACTTTTTTTCTTTTTTTTTACTATTTTAGTTCTACATTGCACAATCCAGCTTTTACTTCGGATTGTTGTTGCAAAGAATTCCTCGAAAGCGACATCAAAGACATTTCTGTAGGCAGATATGCCCCATTACCAGAGAGCTTTGATTTGTAAGTCGCGCCATTTTTAGTCGAAGAAGCGCCGAAATAGCAGTTTAGTAGTTATAAACACAAGAAAATCGTCTGTTCTGTTCGTGAAGTGTATCTACTTTTTTGAAATAAAAATGCAATATTTAAAACCGTATTAGAAACGCCAAAAATATTCTTATCAGGAAGGGCATTTAGCATTATTAGTATTGTTTATTTTCATTTGCATCACTGAAACAAGGTCGCATGAAGGTTAGGATGTATAGCTCTTATAGGAAACGCCGCCCCGAACTCACGGTGCTCACACTTTAACATATCCTTTAATTTCTTAATTAACTTTTACAATTATTCTGGAAGATAGATATTCTGAAATTGAAGGCATTTGTACTGAGGCCAAGCACTGCGACATAATATACTACGAATTAAAATGGTTTATTTTTTCTTTTACTCTTAGTGTTACTACCAAGTCGCTTCGTAGATGTCATCATTAACCTACAGATCTGGGCCTGTTTTCAAAAGTTACGACCCTCAGTTTTTATGAAGAAAGTATAACGGTTCTCAGTTCCATGAGCTCGACCTCCGTAGCCTCAATGTAAACCTGCTACACGAGACTAACAACCTGTAAAATGGAGTTGTCCTGTTCCAAATAAATCACTTCCTTTTACACAACTGTATAAACAGCCTGACAGTTACGCGTCCTTCCAAGTTATAGCCTAAAATAGCCAAACAGTGCATATATTTAGTCTATTTTGGCCTTATCGGGCCGCAACTGCGTGCAGTACCAAAGACAACGATTTCCGGGCTGTGTAACTAAATAAGTAACGTTGAAAAAAAACCAACCCAAACTCTAGTCTTAAATGCGCCGTTGTATTATGTTATAGCCACGAATATAACAAGAGAATAAGATTTCTCTTTTATACGTGGAAACCTCTCGGTCTATATATGAAGACACCCAAAGGGTTTGCTCTTACCGGCCAGCATCAGTATGTAGTGTATCGTGGACAGGCGAACGCAACCAACGAGATTCGGTTTTGTGGTCTCCAGAAGTGAGATGTAAGCCAACATTTGGTGGCGAGAAGATATCGAAAGTCCGCCTTCTGCCCCGACAATATCGGCGTCATCCAATCGAAGCGCTTCGGGGTTTAGCGCCAAGACTGAATTTGGATGAAGGGTCACGAAACCTGGCAGCAAAGGTGCGAAAAGATGAAGTAAGTATTGCTTACAGTTTGTCATTGTGACCTGAAAGTGAATAAATAAATCCCATTGCCAGGCAAGAAGGGGCAACTGTTAATAAATGAAGAAATTTTTTAAATATTGGCGAACTGTAAATTATTAGTGTTCGGTATTATGTCAGAAAAACTTTTTATTAGTAATGTTCAGTGAGGAAGAAAATACGATATCACCGCAAGGCTTTCGTTTGCTTAGCATTTGTTCTTAGTTGGGCCATACTAGACTTCACCATCATGTCGAGGCAGACCTATCCTATCGTAGGTATCTACCGGCTTTTCGAATAAGTACTTACCGTTCGTAAGATAAAATCGTAAAGCATCTAGTTGGAAAAACGGTCAATATTTTTTCGACGACCTAATATATTACATTATATAATGTAATAACTAATATTATTATCATATATTTTTTAATTTAATGATTTTAATAAAAGAAAAATTAAATTACATATATAATTTAACAAAACTGAAATATCATATATTTCAGTTTTCTATAAGTTACGTGGTAACTGTATTCCTTACAAGGACAATCGCAACTACCTTTGATTAACTTTAGTATTACTATACTCTTGATCCGTAGAGTAATGAAAAGTGGTCCCCATCGTGCCGCAAATATTCTTGTTTCCTTCCGAAAGTATCAGAGGTAAAAGTATTTCATTTTTTCAAAAAGTATTCATTTCTCTGATGCCAACGTTTTACTTTTACCCACCTTTCGTTTCCGTATGAAACAACAGATCGGTATCCTTCTTATACGAGTTGTACGCATCGCTAAACGCTACCTGGGGATAAAGTCCTGCCGCGAGAAGCCAGAGAAGCACCTTTCGCTCAGATCCGCTGAGCTCCGAACCCTTTCGCAGAAGCCGGCTAAGGGTTTTTCCTTTAATAGAACACAAGCTCACTAATTTCTATATTCGTATAACAATGACTTTCGTGGGCTGGGCAGATAGATCTTACGATACGATAAAGTACTAGTCGAAGATGAAAAATCGGGAACACTTCCCGACATTTAGCCCTTGTCGGCTACATTGCCTGTCTACTAGATTATATCGATTGCTATAACACGATCTTGATCGCGATTTTTCCTAAAGGATTGAAAAGTTACATACTGTCTTGGGCAAGTCTGAAGTCAATGTTTTTGATGTCCATCTCATCGTCTTCTTCGTCGTGATCATCACCGTCCTCATTATCAGCTGTCAATGCCCACTTGCGTTTACGCCCCTGTTTCTCTTGACGCAAAACATCCCGCTTCAGATCTCGAAGTTGTCTAATTTCCCCATGGCGACGCATTCGCTCCGACGATGTCAATTCAGCTTCGGGGATGTCGTAAAGTTTTGCATCCTGCCGCACCATTTCGCCACGTTATTTAAAAATCGACAAACTTAATTACTTTAAATGAGGTTCGATGGAAAGAAAATATAATATGTTCGTGTTAATGCGACATTCTGAGGAGTCTTCTATAGCATTTCGATACATAAGAAACCCAGCGGTAGGGCAGCTATGAATTCTCACGCGCTCCATTAAGTGCCTGAAACTGTGCGAACTTATAAAGCATGGACGACATAGCTTAATCGCATCGCACCCGCTTTTCCTTAAGGTACAGAGACTAAAATTGTAGGCATATAGAATTTTTGTGGGTTCAGCACGGCTTTCAGTTTGCACCTTAAGAATTCTGAGGAACTGACTTCGTAGCTTAGTGAGCTCGTACAAACGCTGCTCGTCAATACCACAGCGGCGACACCAGGACCCCGAGGATTCGTTGCCATCCAATTTTATGCGCAGCCACTCGTGATAGATTCGCATAATCGTCAGTGGGTCCCCGACATCGTTTTCCAAGTTCCTTGAAGAATACCAAGCAATAATTAATCGTAATTTGTAATGTAAGGCGATTGGCTTAGTCAAGGATTATAAACGAGATTGCTGAACACACGGTTAGTTATGTTGCGTCAAGCTATTTCACTGTAAGATCATTGAAAACAAAAACATGATATACTATGTAAAAATATACAGAGTTGCGTGAAATGTAGGAAGCTTGTCTTAATGAAAATACTAACTTTCTCCGTCGGCACATGTCGTAATCACGGAAACTGTGCGGCAACATCGGGTTTTGCACGCTCATAGCTGCTGCTAGCGTTAGAGCGGCTTCGAGAAGTTCACGGAACAAACATCCGAGAAGAAGGACCTATACAAGCAATCAGTAAACAGTAAAAAGCAAGAAAGTCAAGATTCTTAAGTGCGCTACGTTAACCCAAATGCATACATATTTCTGTCTTTAATTAAGAATCCGTCTAATGGTACTAATAACGTGTCTTGGAACTTGGAAACTTGGAAGCATTGCAGTAATTTATGTTCAAAATAGGGCGTATGCAGATACGATTCATTTGGTTCAGGTCTTTTACAGCAGCCACCACTCTGAAACACTAATTAGCTGCTGTAACATTCGAGAAAGTTGGCGGCCACCATTTAAAGAACGCCAGCACATTCTAGAATAATCAGTAAATATTCAAATTAATGAATGGAGGGCTTTGGAGAAAACATTTTCGATTCATATAAAGCTCCATGGCTGCTAAAAGAACGTCGGAAAGGTGTAATTGATGGACCGTAATTTTTAATTTCCTGATCGTTGTCACTAACCTTCCCCACGCTGAGATCAACAGGCAATTGGGTCAGAATTTCTCCCATGACTGTAAGAGATTCATCAGCTGTAAGAGCACCCTGCCGCGTCAATGTGCAGATCGAATGCTCCAGTAAATCCATTGGTGGACTTTCCAGGAATGGGAATTGCCTGTTACAATGTAAAATCAAAACGGGAGGAAAAACTAAGGAAATGCAACGCTTTTAATTTATGTCAACGGAAGAAAAACTTCGAAAAATGTTTGTTGAATTTTAGATTACACTGCTACGTTTTCATTGTATACATTGTAATGGTAAACAATAAATATATTACCTAACATCAGCGAGTCCTAGCTGAACCAATTGTAGCACAAGCGAGTGAAGAGGGACACGTTGGATCTCGGGCAGACTGAAATCTTCCATTTCTTCAAACTGCTGCTCGGAGTATAATCGGAAACACTTTCCAGGGCCGGTTCTTCCAGCTCGACCTTTCCGCTGCTGGGCTGAAGCCTTTGAGCACCAAAATTCCTGAAGGGAATACCCATATGAATTAATTTTCATAACAGATATCTAAGCCCATATTTTTGAAATGAGTGCCCGGTGCGTACCGCCACTACTACCAAGATAATAATTCTGTGTGAATTCTAAAGTTTGGGTAAACACAATCAGAAGCCTCGATTTGTATACTTGTACGCCAGAGGATTTTTTAAACACACTTTTGTCATCCACTATATCGTATAGCATTTCAGAAGACGAAGAAACCATACCTTGTTTTTTTAATCAATCATTCTTACACTAACGATATCTAGAAAGATTTCAAATTTGGTGTTAAGCCGACCTTCAGCTTTTGCATGCGACAGGCAGCAAGATACGTCATCTCTTTGACCTTGCCGGAGTCGATCACAAAGCGAACGCCGTCTATCGTAACCGATGTTTCGGCGATGTTCGTTGCCAAAATACATTTTCGAACGCCTAAAATGATTCAGATTATATAAAAAGAATCTTTTGTTGATTTTTACCCTCTAACACAATGCACTGGGTACTTCCTCGTATTTTGCATCAGCTGATAATTATGCTTTCTGAATTCAGTTACAACTTACATTTTGTATATATTATTGGCAGGCCTTGAACTACGGATCCTTGCTAACACTCTCAGCTAGGGCTATAGCCGTTCAAGCCACAGTACAGACATGACGAGGATTATACGAATATGAAACAGCAAAAGGCTCTTTTACAAACCTTCGGGCGCCGGTAGAAAAACTCGATCCTGCTGTTTTAGCGGCAGCGCCGAGTACAGGGGCAAAACGGTCCACCCTTTCCGACCGTCTAAAGCCTCTTGTAACGTTGATATCTCTTGTGCTCCACTGAGAAACACGAGAACGTCGCCCCGCTCATTTTTCGCTGTAGTCTGTTCAATCAGACTCAGGACCTACGACCGCATAATCTTTCCTCGGATTAGATCTTACTAGACACTCTTAAGTTAAGAGAAAAATAGTGGTGATAGGTAATAGTGATGAATTATACTTAAGTATAATTAATCACTATTTCGTTGTGGCTACACAGCCGGACAAAACTTAACGAAGCACGTGGCCTAATTCGTACCTCTAAACTAGAAAAAACAAATGTCCCATGTTTTATAGACTGAGGGGGAAAAGATATTTTTCCTACTCACTCGAACATATGGAGTAGGGTCGAAGTTAGCCCGTCGCTTATATCTTGCCTGTGGCTCACGATCGCGATCTGGAGGAAAATATTCTATCTCAACTGGATACAACCGACCCGGTACCTGAAAACAGTATATATTAGAAAACTGACTAATGGCCGTTCTCAAGTTGACTGTGACCTTCAGGCAAAATTTGCTCTTTGAAATACAAGACGAATACGTTTTTATCAATAATCAGAGAGCATTAGAATTTAATAACACAATATTGGGTCGTTCACTACATAAATTATTCCTGGGCACTACCAGGAATCGAAAGGAAAAATCTTTTATGGTTTTCTCGTCTAGGGTGATCACCAATATCCAGCCGTTTAAGCATTAATTCAGTATTCGCAAGTAATGAAGCAGTAGCTGCCACATGCCGCTTACGATCAAATGGTGACATTATAAAACCTTTTAAGGTCATCATGAGATATATACCTGAATAACTGGACAATTGTCAAAGTAATTAGAGAACAGTTGAAGATTAGCGGTCGCACTCATGAGGATGATACGGAGCTCAGGCCGCTTCGTTTTTAGACACTTTACAAGTCCTATTAGCAGGTCGCATGACAAGTGACGTTCGTGGACCTCGTCAAGAATGATTACTTGGTGGGCAGACAGCGGTAGGCGGTCCTCACTTTCAACCTTTATATGATAGACCACAACAGAATACCCATTTCACAAGAATCGCACAAGATTAGTTCACACAATGGAACATAATGAGATAAAAATATAATAGATTAATTGCAATATATTATTATGTCAAAGAGTTGAGAAAAATGGTTTTCTCTAAGTCTATTTGCTAATCAAATACAGCACTAGGTTCAACATATTCAAGTATATAGAGCACAAACATGTATTTCTTAGGCATTTATTATACCCTCGCTAATATGGAGATTACTACGAAATTGAATCTGTGTAATGTGACAATCGAATTTGTGGAAAACAGGTACTGAGTTTCGCAGCTTGCTTTCTGGGCTCCAAAAGCTAACTTACGAAGTTCGGCAAGGTTTAAATTTACTTACCTTACACGAAGCAGAGGTCTCGGAAGGATCCGCGACCGGCAGCTTAGTGTTCGAGAGACCTCCTGACTGAAAGCCTTCGATTGACTCAGCACTAGAAGAAGATTCATCTTTATCCTTCAACGGCGTTGAAAGGAGTCGCAGTAGAAGGCCCTCTGTCATGAATATCAGCTATGCCATGTGCAAACACCAGAGACGAGTCAGTTAAGTTAGAGAGGATATCAAATAAAAATAGTTTAACTTCATTATGAGTTGAAAACTAGCCCATATAATAAATGCAAATTTCTAGGAGTTAAATAAGTACAATCTTTACATTTCATACGAACTAGTGATACCATATAGGGTACCGATGTCCATTAAATACGTATGCCAAAGCGACACTAAAAATTACTTAATACGGTATTCCTTTTGCTTCTGAGCATACCTTCGTGTTTTTACTAGTCTTTTTCTCGAAGCGTATGTGATAGCCGACGACCGAACCTAGCTCGCATCCAACTTCGTAGCTAACTCTGTAAAAATGTCATAATCAAACAAAGAAAAATGAAAGCAGCATATTGAAATTGACTAAAAGAGTTTTAAAGGCTATAGCTGGTAGACTTTCTATAACTTAGCAGTCTGTTTCATCTGTTCCGTCTATGAGCGCTGCAGATCTGACATCGACATGAACTTGTCTAGTCATCGGTCGTCCTTAATGTCCTCTACCAGCCTCATATTTCTACCAGATTGAAGATTAACTGATGGGTTTATCTGAATACTGGACAATTTTTAAATGAGCATAATTTTAATAGTGTTGTGGCATAACCCAACCTGGCCGCTAACGCGATTGCTGCAAGCCGCCGGGGCTGAGTGACCACCAAACCTTCGTAGCCTGCCTCCAGTAGGTATCGTGGTACTTGTGTTGACTTTCCACATCCCGTATCACCAGCAACAACAACTACCTGTGTATTTGGACATTAGCAGCGTACACTATATCTCAGACATTACCTAGACAAACAGGAAAAACGTATTAAAAGAATAAAGTAGCTCAGAAAGCATTCATTGTATAACCTGAAATCGACGCCATTTTGAACTACCTGATTGTCTTTCAGGATCCGAACTAGATTATCCCTTTCCTTGGCTATGGGAAGCCCCTCCTGGAACTCCTTTAGCTTATTAGCCCTTTTCTCCCGCTGTTTTTCTAGAAACTTCATATAGGTATTGAGAGCTCCCCTCATAAAGTCCACATCTTCTTCTTTAAGGTAATCCCGCTGATTCCTATCAATGACTATCCGCTGCAGGAGCTCCTGCGTGGGCCTATTCCAGCATGGGAAGGGCCCCGAGACCTCGGAAGAGTCTCCTAGAAACAATCGCAGTAGTATCCCTGATTGTATTACTAATGCACAAGTCACAATGGCGTCGTGTATTGAAACTAAATCGGATTGCGTTTAAGATTCGTCGACAGTTATCCATACGACTGCGTTTGTACGATGATTTGTTAGATACATGGAGCTTGTATATTCTAAAAACAAATGTAGAACAACGAGCGAAATGCACGACGCTGTTACTTCTGTATGAAATGACATCAATAGCCATCAAGTACTCAGTGGTGCGAAGTGACCTTATCAACGTCTACCGACCGTCTGTACAATTGTCAAGACTAGTCGACACAAACCTTGTCCTACGTCATCGCAAAAGGTTTTCTTCGACGCGTTGGCCATCTTATCCTCATAGCGGGGTAAGAACCTCCAGAAGTTATCATATTCGTCGCTAAATTTGTTGATTGGTGCTTCCGGTGTAAAGAAGATTCGTGAGAGTTCGGCTTTGAACCTGAGTAATGATTTTCGTCGATCACAGTCCGCCTGTAGGAGTCCCTGTCGATTGCTATGCCGACTATCAGCCATGACGCCTGAACCGTAAAAATATTTTTAGAAAAATATTGGAAATCTATATATTTGATCGGATGTAGAAGAAAATCTCTTTCGCCTATCGGAGATTTTAGTGAAACGATACTTTAAGCCGCAACCATAACATCTGCAGCCGACCCTTGCAGCATAATTACCCAATACACACACCACGTGAGTTGAAACTGTTTTCTGCTACACATTGAGTAGAACTAAACTATAATTTAATTTGGAGGTCTAAAGGATGCTTTTAAAGCTACCATATCATTTTTTCTGCTTGATACTCCGCACTAATAAGCACTTTAGATTTAGCCTGAGAATTTGATTTTTCAGTGGGAAATGCGTGTCGTTCAAAAAGTATATTCTCACTAAATAACGTTATAGGGCTCGTCCAGATTTAAGAGACGCTAAAATCGAAAACCCACTTTTACCCTAGACAAAATTACTTTTGCAATGAGTGGATATATTACATTTAATGGATATATTACATATAACTTACTAAGCTGCCACGGAACTAACGCAACACTTATATGTTGTTAAATGAAACAGGTGTAGTGCTCACTTCGAATGCCGTATTATTTTGTACAACAGCGTTGATCACTCTAAGCAATTAGTATGCACCACGATTTACACAGACACAATTCACATATTATCTCTCGCTTTTTAGCACATTGGACTTTTTAGCACACAGTTCGCTGTTTTATGTCTTACGACTTCTTCTGAGAAGTAGTATAAGATCGCAGTAGAGTCACCTGCACCTTGCTAGAAAAATCAGCTGGGCGCTAATGTTTTGTTTGTATTCGCCGTTTCAGGGAGAGGGCAAGCGTGGGAAAGAGCATTCGTCAATTACGCGCGTTCTCACGCCAGGCGATATAGTGCGAACGTAAACATCATTTAGAGATTAAAATTAGCTTGAATTATGAATTGAATAAGATTCTATAAATCGTGCGAGTAACTATTGGATATCTGGCGGGAAGTTGTTGGCTGAAAGTAGCAGGGCTAGCTAATTTGAGCATAACTACCAATATACCCCACTGGTCAAGCGGGAGTATGCGTCAAAGTCCACCAGTCTATTGTAGACTAAAGTAAATGCATTTCTTCGATGCGTTGACCATCTTGCCATCTGGTTCTCATCGCGGGATAAAAACCTACGGAAGCTATCATGCTTGGCCTTAAGCCTATTGATTAGTGCTTCCTTATACTACTCAGTCTAGAAGTTATCCTCGGTTTACCTAGAGATTTTTATTTGTAGTGATGTTTATTTAAATATTTATTTAAAAAGCGCTTTTCCAATGCAGGAGTTCTTTGAATAACCTTTTCCGCTACAAAAAGTTCCTCCGTAACTTTTGGAAAAAGTGACCAACGCACAAGAAAATGCATCATACTAGATAACACGAGCTCTTATCTTCTTCCAAAATTAAGCATGGGTGCTTCGCACAACTTATACGTTGTGCATTTAAACATATTGCGGTCTTTTTTTCACACACTACAGTTATATTTTGGCTAGACAAAAGTTGTCGAAAGACTTCTAAACACGTGGCTCATATATAGATAATATCATATCTGTCGCAGAAACGTATACACACTCTAAAGCAGAGAATCCGCTACTTTCACTTACGTCTAATTTCAGCGCCAATTTTAGCAGACGCTTTTGCGACCGTCCCAATAAAGTTTGAAATGAAGCACTCTTTCGTGCGATGCATACCGCCCTTGTCAATTTACATTACAAAGCATCTAAGAAAAATGCCATTAAGTAGCCAAATCCGTTTCGTTTTCTTATTGTATGTAGAAATTAAGTATTTTTATCAAAAGACTCGAGAATGGTTAGGTATGTCTAAAGCACATCTTTCGTTGCCATCCCGGTCATTCCATTGGTTAAATCTGGACAAGTCAATCAAACATCGTTTAATGTTGTTATCACTAGCAGTCTAGCATTTACAAGCAAACTAGTTCGATGGTAGCATTGGCCGTACTAGCTATATATAAAGGATGAATAAAAGAAGCGCTTGAATATAATGCTAGCATTCTTACGTATCAGTATGTACGATTAGTTTACGCCCTATTGGCAGCATCAAGTCCTACGTTGTGTAAAATGCTTATATATTACACAAAATAAGGTTGTCATGGGCCAGGCTTTGCCAGAACCCACTGGTCCTGAATATCGTGTTTTCTTTCAAGCAGCTGCCGGAATCTATGTTACACCACAGCTTGCCCCCAGGAGCAAAGACATTGTTCATAACAATCATAACACTGCAGCTGAACCGGATATTGTTCAGTAACAGCTAGACGTACAGAATTCGACGCCATAAAACCCAGTTTCTGGCAGAATTAAAAGGCAACCATTGTTCTGTAGGTCATCTTGGTTATTCTAAAGCCGATGCTGATGTAAGCGGAACTTAATGCTCGTGAATACGTAGTTTATGTCATATATGAGAGAAATTATTTTAGTTATCGTTATTTCCAAACTATTTTTGCCTATTAGTTCTAAAAAGGTATGATCCAAAAAAAAGCGGGCAAATCCAGTACCACGTTCGCCGAAATCCTCGGGGCGGACCGATTGACCCCTCTAAATTACACAACTTTGGTGAACTAAAATTTTCAGGGCTGTGAATATCATTTAGCGTAAATCTGACTGTAGAATAAGCTGAGTTATGCAGCAGTCTATGGCATCGTAATATCGACCATGAACATCGGCGATTCCTGTACACGTTTCGTCATGACTTAACAAAGTCACCCTAGGCTTACAATAATCCTCAATACCTTCCTCATAAAGGGGATCATCCATTACACACTGTATATACTGTAAATGATCTGTTGCACGTCTGATTTAGGACGTGATGTTGTTTAACGCACATACAGAACGTTCAACGTATCATACATCTCTACGTACATATACAGAAGCGTTGTATCTATTTTCGCGGCTATGAAAAAATGGGTGGAAAACTTCGTCTTCGTCCAAGCCGATTTGCCCAATGACAAAATGGAGAAAAGATATATCATTTCAGTGACTGAAACTACCTGGAGGACCCAATCTAACGGCAAATATTTAACTCACCTTTCGACTCTATATACATAACGTTGGTCGAAACAAACTGAATAGATCAGGAGGTCGGTTGGTGTTCGCAGTAAAGTGATCTCCCTTAAGTAGTCTGCTGCTCTTTATTCAGCATATTGATTAACTGTAGCAAATACAATCAGCTATTGACATGTTCTGAGATCGAGAATAAGCATTAAATTTCCTAAAGAAATGCATAGGTATTGCAAGGTTCCGATCTTTTGAGGCAAATCTCCAAAAGAAAGATTTCCGAGTAAGACACAACCTTCTACGCGTGCATCAAAAGCAAACGAGTCGGATTCAGTTGGCAGCTAACTAAGAAAAAATCACGTAGAAGAACTTAACATTAAATCATCATAGCTCGTAATATATTGATATTGACAGTAGCTCTTGTTCGATGTAATTGGCTTTACGGGTAATGGTAGGTACCTCTTGCAACCGTCAAATAAATGTAAGAGATGTACGCCTGGTACTACTGTTATGTATTGCTTCAGACCACTATCCCCCAGCACTTTTAAATTTTGAAAATAGGCGTCCTTACTAAACACCCTTAAATTAAAGAAGCCAGCAGGCCACCGTTGTACTATCAGGAAAATTTTCGAATCATCAAGTTATCGGGTAGCACTACCGACCTGTTTATACTTTTCAGTCTAAGCTTGCCTATATGAGCCTTGCTACGTCAACAGAGTTCATTTTTATCAGATTCAAACGACTAACTTCGTGGTAACGTTATATTCCAGCACCACGTAACAGTTAAGTTGTCACTTCAAATTTCGTTCGAAAACTGAGGTGCAAGGGGACCCGTGCAGATTTGTATAGAAAATATTATACATAACGGACATTCATGTTTTTGAAATGGTGAATATACTGGATGTATTTTGTTACATGGCATGGAAACTCACCATTTTTCACAGAACGTGCTGCAGTACGAACTATGAAAAGGCTCACCATGAGTTAGCTGAATCGATCATACTGTCCTGCACGGAAATGCGGTACGAAGGTTTGTTGCGTAGGCCGTATCGTTCTGCCGTTGTCAGCCGGTCAAGAGTCACCATCGACTGCAAAGAACCGCCAAACAAACCCGAACTGAATTGTATTATAATTTATTACATTAAGCGGGGTAACTTGAATCGAAATCACAGTTGTATTCTATATATTGCGACCCAAGAGAGCGCAGCGGCTTGATTAGCTGGCAAACTTGGCTCTTTGCAAACTTCACATAGGACAAGCGAACGCATTGGACATTGAAGACAATGCGCCATATTTGATGTGATTGGAAGGCATTTTACAATAAAGAGCTACACTGTTGTTAAAGTTAGAGCGTGTCGGGGGATAGAGTTTTGGTTGGCTTTTTTTTAATTTTGTTTTATCGGCGCCTTTTTCCTGCTTGAAAACAGTGAAGATTATTAATCCTGTCGAAGGGACATACTTGTAGGACTAATCGGATTTAATGAATAAGAAGGTCCAGGACGAACCGTCTCTTCGCTCACTATTTAAAGTTAATAACGGCACAAGATAACTCTCGCCACTCTATGGGTACATCGGCCTTAAAATCCATGGGATAATTTCAGTAACATACTGGCGTGAATGCCGCGGGCTTGCCTTAGTGTAGTGCCGCATCCGGTACCAATTGGGCCCTGCGCATCAACAGTATAAACGTCTACAAGTTTTAAGCTTCATGTTTAATAATATTACCGTTGAGCATTGTTTCGGGTGGTTGGAGGCCCCATTTAACACGGAACAAAACTTCTTCACCTAAACCCTTTCATGTAGGTCTAATTTCAGTAGGGGACAGGTTTCGTCTCTAAGAGACAGTACGGATGCTGTACATAGCAACGAGCCTTTTCCTTTGCCCGCTTGGCTACAGTGTGCTAATGAATCGTACCATGAGCATATGATACTTTGTCCGGGTTACTTCTTAGCTATATAGAATTTTACTCATCTTAAAAAGTACAGTTTGCCGTTGTATGAACTAATGCCTTCTTGTTTTCGGGTTAATTCAGTACATGTATGCTGACCGTCTTGCTGTTTTTGCATATTACAATTATAATGCACACACCCGTACCATTTACTGGTCAATCGAGAGTAATTTTCTCTTATGAAATTATTTCACGATAGATATTTCTATCAGCAGTCGGATACCCCACAGGGTCACACATGTAAATTCTGGATTCAGTTTGACTTAGAAATGATCGAGCGATATGCGTCGCAACCAATTATATTTATCGGAATCTTTGAGATCTGTTTTGATAAAGCTGCATGAAATATTTATTTCATATTAATGTACTATATTAACATATATTACAGGATTGCTATAATTCCTATAAGCTTGTGGAGGAAACTCTTATCTAGGCATATTTCGTAGTTTACACCTAAAATATTTGTCTGCCTCAATCATTGTAACTGGGCCAAAAATGAAAGGGATTAGAAAGATCTGCGGCAGTTTGATATTACTTCATACGATTATCGGTGTTGGCAATCCTATTAACTAGATGCAAGAACAACTGAAATTGTAGCAGGAAGAGATCCGTAAAGAAATCGGGACCTTGGTGCAAAAAACCTTTGACTTCGACCAGTGTGCTAACCGTGAAATCCGATCAAAAAAGAGAAAGAGGAAACAATTATATATAATACTTATAATAAAAAAGACGAAACAGCCCTTCTTCCAGAGTTATCGTTATTAGCTACCATCCGGTCATCCCAGACCATGAATTTGAAAAACCGTCGCTATGCTTCTAGCATTTGCTACTTAATATTTTGAGTTCGACGTCCGATGCTATTGCCTTAGTTAAGCAATGATGTGGACGGCCGGCCTCTTGTTTTATGTGTTTACGGCCGGTCTCATACTTCGACCATCTCGCGAGCCTTTCACGTGCCTAAATTTTCAGTCTCTACGATGTTATGAGGGTAACGTTAAAGCTAGTTGTAGATACCTTTTCCGCTTCGTGGTTGGAAGCAGGCGTCTAAGACAAGGCGTTACTGAGGCAACAGCGATCAATATTAGCGTAATTCAACAAGACCCAGCTTCGATTTGCCGATACGAGCCAGATGTTTTCTTAATCATACAGCTATTAGAATCAACAATGCCTACAGATACATTTTGTCGGTGTCGATATTATGGCATTTATTCCGTGAGATATTCGAAGTAATTCCCATCATATTATTGGCAACAGGTCTCTGTTTCGAAAGGCGGCAACAATTCGTAAGCAGAGCTTAAATGCTTCTGCAAACTCGAAAAAACGCTACCTGAAAAATCGCAACATAATTTATGGATGATGCGACGTCGCTTACTACAATAAAGCGTTGAGGACGCAACAATCTTTGCCGAAAAACGCCGTAACACGAATCCGACGTATTTCACAGACCAACATAAAATAAAGGTCACTCGCAAATACGAACATTATTATTCGATTTCAATTTTAACGCGTAGATTTTTACTGCTTTTATAACCTTCACGACACCATTGAGGTGCCGGTCCCGAGTGAAATACGAATCGCGAATGATTGAAATCGTTGTATGAATAGATTTAATTGATAAAAGTTGGAATGAATCGTATTAGAGGTTGATTTTTATGTACTGCCTTACCACTCAAGAATGTCCAGCCGGTATAGAACGACACGATGTACATTATTACTGCTATCAAAGCTGCCACATAATATTGAGATCACTGGTAAATCAACCCCGCCTTTCCTAGCAGCGCTATGGTCATAAACTATAAAGACATATTATGTCATTTGTCATTGCTGACGTGGCCGAACTAGATGATACGATTTAACTACAGAGTTCATTGAAAAATATCCTTCTATTATCATATCAAAGAAGCTTAATAAGGATTCATAATTCACAATTTCATGGTGTAAAATTTATTTTTTACTATAAATATGCATAGATATAGCGAAATTTAGGCTTCTCCGGACCACTAGATGATCGAAGTTGCGCAGGCCAGCGATCCAATTTTCGCAATAGTCGATGTTTATGTTAACGATTCATCCTAACTAACAATCAATATATAATTATACTCTGCAATGAGCGAAGTAGGTAGGCGTAGACTAGCTTTAAAGAACTTATTAATAAGCTCGCACCAGTCGCGTTTCATAGGATCTTTAAACCTATAGCATAATAGAGTACCTATAATGTTTTAAAACGTAAAAAGTATGCCAGCATCTATCAGTTAGAATCGTGATTTTCATATAGAACTGAGTACAATCAGTTTTTTACCCGGTTAACCCGTAATAAGTGCGCTAAAATTGCGGAATCATAAGAGCAGACTGCACAATTCTGACGTACATAATTCTCGAGTTTAAAAATGAATCCAGTTTCCATTTCTATGACCATTTTCTTAAGACTACACTTGACCTGACAAAAAAAATATACCATGCAGGCCCGCAAGTTTGAGATTAGAATATGATCCATGTTTTGTTTGTTTCTACCTCAAAAAAACGTGCTTTGTCTATTGTTGATTTGTAGCAGCATGCTATCCTACTGTCAAGTACATATATGTCTTGTACAAAAATCACAGGCTTCATTTTACCTTTGTACGTGTCGAGTCTTACAACCGGTATCGCCGTTAGACAATCGATGACATAGCTGACTCCCAGCATTAAACGAACTGTGTCTGTCTATGCGCGATGGTGTCGAACCTAGACCACAACGTGTGTCCCTAATATTAGCAGGCAAATACGTTAGCCATAAACCTATGACAGGGTTTCGTTGTATCTAAATAATCTATGTTTGCCCAAGTTTGTGGAAGACTGAAGGTGACGATGTTACGAAAATGATGGGAATGTCATAGAGTATGGTGATGTATACCCACGATAGGCAATTTTTGTTTTTAGTTTACCTGGTCTAATAATGGTGATTTAATAGTTTCCTTAGATAAATATGTCAATAAGCGATAAAGACAATTACTACTCTATCTAACATAGGAAAATGGCTAGATGCAACGATGAGAACAATAATAATAGAGTTCTAGTTTGGCACCTTTCGGATCGAGACGTCAATTCTAATATTTCGATGGGTCGCGAGTTCATCGAGCGGTGGCTCACTCAAACGATACCTAAAAACAGCATTCGGCTGCGAGTAACAGCGGATTAAACATATGCTTATTATCAACGCTAAGATAGCTAACCATAGAAAGCGTTCATTAAGTAGACGTTTAATTGCGCCACTGAAGTGCATGATTTCGTTTTTAATGCAAGTACCATTACGGCAGACCTTGCTCAAATGCACGGAGCATGGACTTCCTTCAGGCAAGCCATTACTACCATGGGCTGGCCCGCATATCCCGTCATGGAGACAGCATCTCTTACACGCATCAACCCCTGGGCAAAAGCAGTCTTCCATGTGCTTGGCAGCACAGTAGTCCTGACATTTGCCTCTGACGCAAACGCCGCCCTTCCCGCATTTGGTGCCATCTTCGAGACTTAGCTTAACCGGCTCGCATCGTGCGTGTCGCCAACAACAGATTCTACAGGCGTTCAACCCGTTGCACCGACAGCTTTCTAAACCGATAGATTTACAATAGTCTTGACATACACCGGTTAAACATCTGCCTCGATTTCGACACTCGGAGCCGTCTTGAGCTGGCTTTGCTACGGGGCAATGTTCGCTTTGACCCGAACAGCTTGCGGCACGTAGGCACTCACTGTGATTTGGTGCTCGACAAAGCTTTCCTGCTCGAGCGAATTTGCACTCCTCGCAGCATCCGTAATTTTTTTGACTGCACTGTGCCTCGGACCTTAGACGGCAGTGCTCGGTACAACAGGGCCCACCTCTGACACCCTCATCGCAGAACTCATCCGAGTCGACCTTTCCATCGCCGCAGGATCCCAGCTTCTCGAAGCAGCTTTGTCTAAATTTAAGAAACGTCGACATTTGCTCTATACTCGCCTTGGAAAATGTCTGCACCCGTCTGAGGTTTGCGGTAGAATCAGACATTATGTATTTTTTTGCGTGGACGTCTCTGTCATGTTCGGCACCCCACAGATGGCCCAGTTCATGAGCCAAAGCCCGGATCAGTTCGATTCTCGATATAAGTTCTCCGTGGTAAACGGCTGTGACAACTACCGCATTCGGAGTTATCCTTGTTCCAGAAGGAGTTAGTCTTGGCCGAGCACAAACTCCTGCCTCGGTCTGTACACTTCCCACGAAGCTTAGTCCAAGCTCGCTACAAGGGCTGAAGTCTCTAGCGGTTAAGAGGACGGCTCCACACGCATCGGAGTTTTCCTCACTTTCGTTCGTGGAAAATGAGATCAACATTCTATCGATGGACATATTCAGTGACGCGCTGTTAAAGTGGCTTGGGTCATTATGCGGACGTTGGTACACCGTTGTGTTACCGATCTTAAATCCAATACGCCTAAACTTGCGAGCATCATCGTGAAACGCCGTGTTCATGAAAATAGGGTTTAAAGCCTTGAGAAGCCAACCGATTTCTATGTCTGTCCTCTCCAGGGAGCCTTGACCGATACGTCGAAAAAATGTATGGTCTGCAACCATCCGCAACCTGCAGTACATGTTGGATTTTAATCCTACGACGACCACCTCGTTTCGTGGTTCTGGTGCGAATACTACGGGCAGATGACGCTCGCATTGACCCAGTGGGTCCGTGTAAAATTTTTCCTCGTCGATTTCGTTAATCGTGACTTCCGGCCGTCGCGAATAATTCCCATAGCCAGCTACTCTGAACTGTTCGTTCGGAAAATGTCGTTCGAAAGATATCTCATAGTTGCGACCGTCCCTACTAACAATGCCGGAAAATTTCTTTTGATCGTCTAGGACTAGTACCCATGATCCGGGGTACTCTGCTAGCACGCCCTCAAAGATATTGTTGTCAATGTTAACTGCTGCTAAACCAGATTTCGGCGTCGTGATCGTAGCTGCCTGCTTCATTCGAACCGTTCCAAAGCCGTCGATTGAGAACTCGAGCGGATTACCGACACTTTCGTGGGATTCAAGTATTGCAATTGAGCACCATATTACGAGTAAACGTATAAGGACACCCTGAAATTTAAACTGCAAAGAAAATTATGGAAAATTGTCATTGAAAATGTGATGAAATTTTTTCCCGATTTAAACGTTCTGTTATTCAAGGGTTATTCTGTTGAGTTAACGTTTGATCATCTATATTGCGTCATGTACATTATTATTATAGTTGGTCTGGTATTCGAAAACGCTGCTTCAACCTGTTGAAATTATCGCTATTAAGGTCTGTTACGACAACGGTGATTATCGAAATGGTTATGTTTGATTCAGGTGACTATAGGATGACCTTTGTCAAAGTTTGGCTTCAAGAAGTGTTCTGTGTATGTGACTGAAGTCAGTACCTCAACACAATACAGTGCCTATACTAATTTTGGTTTTTTTTTGGAAACACTGTCCAAACTCTAAAGGCTTAGTAATAATCTAAAGTTTCAACGTTTCGTTAGAGATAATCACAACGGGTAGCGAACGCACAAATCTAAGACTGAGCCTGCTAACGTTCGATTTCTTTTAAAGCACCTTAACGCCTGCTATCAATTTGTTAAATCTAGAAATAAGGCCAATAGAATTTCTGCATTAAATTTCGCACATGGCCTGGAGAGACACACACACACACACACATGATCATGATGACATTGATTTATCGATCGGACATATACATTATGAATGAATTGCATAGCGTAAATGAAGTTATGTTCCCTCTACAAACAGATACGAAAGGCATAGCACGAAAAAGTCTCATGCAGATCAAAATCAATATCTAATAAATATGTCCTGACCACTCACTTGGCAATGGGCGTTGGTTTGCGATTGATTTGAACAGGCCGCTGACATCTTGGTAGCGATGAACATGTCAGCACAATGAACACATTTGACGGTTTCGTATAAAAGAAAAAACGTTTCGGAAATAGATTTGCTGGCGTTAGCGTCGGACTATTGCTTCCTTTCTCGGTCTACAGTACATGCCACATTTCTACGCAAAATATGACAAAGACAGAACATCTAACCCCTATCATAAGAAGAACAAAATTGCACTTAGGGAATATATATACACAATGTGGATTTGATGGCGGTCACATGACCCGATTCGGTTATCTGATGGAGTTTTACGAACTTGTTAGAAGACTATATCCTAAAAATGCCACATGTAAGACGCGTATTTCAATCAACGGATCATATAACCACCATTATTAGCGGTTCATCGCAGTACGATGGATGCTCGCTAGCGCTGAAATACTCCTAGTTCGAGCGGCTGTTACAACTCGTTCGTTTGCCAATCGTCACATCCAATATCATCGCAGGCTGCGATTATGAATAAACCCGAATTTTTCGTATTTCGTCCTTGATCAGATAGAGGGAACAAAATGGCGTTTTTCACTACGAATGCTAATTAGAGACACACCACGCCTCAAACAGCCTGCTTCATAGGAAATACGAATTGTCTTACGTCAATTGTCGAGGTTAGCACCGACCAGCTGGGAAATATCTTACTACTATGTAACATACTTGGGGGAAGGTAACATGATGTAGAAGTTTGATGGCACCGGTAACCGTAGTCTTCCTACAAATTAGAGCGTTATTGTGCGATGTTTCCTTTTAATTAATCAATGACGAGCTATAAGTATAGATATTATGGCTGTTTCCATACGACGGTACGGGGGAAGAAGTTGGGATCCCATACTGCGAACCACTATGATTTTAGTTGCAGAGTTGGTAAGGACGCCATCGTTATGTTTACCGGATGTATCAATATCTAAACATTCTTCGCTAGCCATAGCAAGCTCTGTTGATGTGCGCGACTGAAAAGTTCTCGTATAATGAAAGTAAAAAGTATCTAACGAAAAACGTACTTCTGTTGCTTGGTACCAGATAACAAACTCATAACACTTTCAAAACAGTTCAACTGGACCAGTTTCTCTACGCACCTCGTTTACACACACCGTTTATAAAGCAATCTTGTGTTGATTCAGAGAATGGTAGCCTGCTGAATTCTCAGAGGTCCCATGACTCACGCATAAATCACCTAACCTAATTTCGAGCGTGATCCTCGGATTAGTTATCTAGCTCAGGCTCATCTAGGATCCATGCTAAATTTCAAACGTTGTTTTGTTTTGACAAAAATCTTCACTTTGCTTGCATTTTTTATAAACGCTCCAGGAACGAAAACCTAATTATTTACGTATATTTTATTTAATTGACTGGTTGCTTTGCTCTATATATTTTGCAATGGATATTAGCTTTTCATAGCCCTCACTTGACTGCGTGGCAGTCGTGACCTACGAATCAACTATATTCTTATCATGGTGTGGTATGGTATGCCATAAACGAGGACTGGTTCCGTTTTTATTCGCTGTTTACTTACAATCGGACTGATATCATCAAAAAAGTAAGCGCCCGCCAAAGCCAGCACCACAGAAGAATGGTGCTTCTACTTCGAAAGTAACGCAGATGCTTAGGGTTATATCTGGATCACCTACGTTCTGCAAGTTCTAATGAGCAGAACTTGTTTACTAGGACCAAGATTTAGTCAACTAATTTCTGCCTCCCACTATGGTAAATAGTGCGAGTGCAATCGATCATGCAAAAACGTAAAAATAACCATTGTCTCCATAGCTGTCCTTATGGCTCGTTAGGATTCATCTAATATGTGTTAACTCAGCAAGACCCTGATGTAGCAGGATACTGCCTACGAGCTATCTCAAGATGCTACTTGTTTAAGCACCAATGAGACAGTTTGTCGCTGCATTACCTAAAGAGGAATATTTCGTCATTACTTTACAATACCTCAAGCTATTGAACTTAATTTACGGGTGCCTCTGCACAATCAGCTCGAAACTATATGCAATTTTCCGTCTTATTGTTGAATGCAGCATAACCCTACCCGTCGTGTTGTGCTTACCTATTGCTGTTTTCTACTGTGCTTAGCAATGCCTGTAGGCGGCCCAGGTAATGTTGCGTTGTCTGTAGATTCTAAATAATGCTTCTGTAGATCGAAATGAGACAATCTTTGAAAATGTTTACATAAACTGTGTTGTACTGTTTCCGATCGAGGTTTGGTTGTTTTTTTGTTTTTTTGGTTTTTAATGGAAAAACATATTGTTGACTTGCGCGAAATTCAGCTTAGATAAAACATGAGAACACGAAGGAAAAATGAAAAAATATTCAGCTATCCATAAGTTTGGCGGGAAATTAAGGAACAGATGTTGAAACATAACACAAAACGTATTATAATGAAAAATTACAAAAGATAATGACTGGGTTAGATAGGTAATATTCTTAACGTATATCCTGTATGTATGCTCTGTATGTAATTTTTTGCTTAAAACCATGTGTATATATACATGGCATGGCATCTACATTAGGCTGCTTATGGTAACGAGCATGCTCTAATCTGCTACTTTTGATACCAAAATAAATTCAACCCTTTTTAGAATAAAACAATAAACTTATTACGGTAAAAAACAATGTGTCATTAGCTCAATATTAACCAAATATTTTCGCGCCGGAAGACCTGGGACGAAATGAAAAATCCGCATGTCCGAAATCGGTTTTTAGAAAATTCGAAGAAAATTTTTACGAGGCAAGCCGTATTTTTTTTCTTTTACTAAAAAAAAAGGAATACTATAAAAATGACTTAGGTCCCGTAGACTGTAGATGTAATTGCGGTGAATTGTGCTTACATTAGATATATAATATTATATATTTTAGGAAATACTGCTGTCAGGAATGACACTTCCAGTCTATATAAAAAATCACTAAAATATCTGTTTTTATTTATACACATTTTTTAAGAATAAAGCGTAAAGAGGAAATCTTTTTAGGTGCCACATTAGATAGATGCGTGTCGCGCCGTTCGGCTGGAAAAAATTAAGCAGAGTAAGTTGAATCATGAATGGAATAATTATAGAAAACGGTGTAAAAAAGAAGGTTGAATAGAGAAAGCAGGTTCAAAGAAAGTATCTAACCAGGGTAATGTAACTGAGTGAATAGTCACAGTAAAGGTAAAAGCCTACAAGGTTAAAAAAAAAAATTTGTGAAACGATGATGAATAAGTGACTCGTGAATCTACACAGATATTGTAATGCGAAAGACATTAAAAATAAAAAAAAGGAAAATTAATCATAGAATCCGTTACTCGTTGAATATTTCAGCAAACCTATCTAAAAATTGTTTGCTAGGTATCACTTTTACTACAACATATATACGTTAAATGAAGCAAGTACACAGTTGATGATGGGTATGTGTCAGCATGAGGTTATGTGTATGTATACAGGACGTCGAGAGCCAACGTGCGCGCTCTATTACTGTGTAAATACAATTTGAAAAGTCTATAATCCAGGTTAAATTAAAAGGGGCTTTTATTATTTTACTCTGACTCTCTGTGGTTCATACGTTGCTGCAGGATTAATCGACCTGCTCTCCGTTTCACACCAGGTTGCACCGCACATTTAACATATACATATATGACCAAACCTCTGGCTGGCCGATAGTCCCTGCTTTAAAGACACATGAGTGTTAGGCAGCCATGCAAATAAAAAGAGTTAGCACATCTTTCCTCCAGTCGGCGCACTTCTAAAACAGCCCTATTTGACCCCTCTAAAAAACGTTTGTATTTAGCTTTGATTGGACGAGAAAACAACAAAAAATTTCAAGCCTCGTTTACAGCGCACATTGAACCAACGAGCCGGTTACGTCATTGCATTTACTTCATCAGTACATTTAGCTAGTTAATATAAACTAGCCATACGTTCGTAGTTCACGTAAAAAGCTATTCCAGTAACTGCGTTACGCCGCTACAAGTATCTGTTTGTCTGATTTTAGTCAATCTGTCTCAATTCCTTACTTTAGCCTAGTTGACCTAGTATCTTCAATTCCAGCTTTGCTAGAGTAATCCAGCTGTGCTGATCTTGCTATTATGGTGGTTGTATCGATCGCGGTTGCTCTACTTCCGGAACAATTTGGCGGACTATTTTTTTTTTACAGTTAACTTATTCCTTAGTTTAAATTATCACATTCATTTATTCGGTATCGTAATGCACGTCTCCTACTACCTGTAGAAAAATAGATATCCACAAACGTGGATAAAAGCAATAGAAAAAGAAGTAGAACAGCATCATTTGGACAAGAAGGTCCCTAAAAATTTTTCAAACGTAGAACGAACGCAATCGATACATTATAACAATATGATTTATATAATAATGTACGATCTGTAGAAAAGATGTCGGAGTATGGATTGATAGGTGATGATAGGTGTTAACAAAGAAAAAAAAAACAGTTAAATATCCGAAAGTGCATTCACTATGCGTCGACAGTGAATTTTCTCACAATATATAAGCCGAACAAGTGATTTAGAGGAGCGTTTACCTATTTGACAATTGCCTAATAATTGAAGAGTCAATTAGTAGGTAAAAGGCATCGTCTACGCTGGTTTTCCTTTCGACAAGGTCCAATTGATTAGAGAGTGAATTAAAAAAAAGTGGGATAATTTAAGGTATGTTGAGCTGTACTACTTTTGCCGATAGAATTTCGCTTTTGTGCTTAGCAATCATTGTGGCCTACACATAGAACAGTACGAAAAACAGCAACCATAATACTATACTGTATATTTGACGGCAGAACTCAGTCATCAAGAGTCAACCGAAACATATAGAAAAATCATCTTCGTCTACATCTTACCGATTTAACTGAACTTCAAGACCAGATATATATAGTCCTGCATCAAAAGCACTAACGGAAAACCATTCGAACCTCTTCCACAAGATGTTCGTTTAATTCTCACAGGAACAATGTCGCATATGGAGCTAATACAGTGTGTACTACGGCAGCAATGCTATCGGTTTGACTGAAGATCGTTGCTTCAGCCGGCTGACGGCCTTTTCCGATACTAAACAGAGTGCGCCTACGACCAATTTCAAATTCAGATCCTATTTTAGTAAGTCCTGCTAAATTTTCTAGGTAAACAATTTACCACTGTATCATTTAGGGGAAACGTCCCTTGCAGTTGAATGTACGCGACTGTGAGTGGTTACTTTTTACTGAATGAAGAAAGGCTAATGCGTTCCGGAATCGAACCTGAGAATCGAAAACTGAAACTGTGAAAACTGCTCTCCTGATTACTAAGTCGTTCAAACAGTTCATCGATCGAAATTATTAGCGTTAAATAACATAAAGCACAAAACAAAAACTTTCCCTTTTCTATCTATTATCTATCGATTCATTTTTCCAATCTACTACATTTTACGATAATAAATTTAAAAAAAAAACTTCAGGTTTCAGGCTTAAAATACATCGGCTCCTCATGAAAATTGCATATGTCTACTTGTATGAGTTGAACAAAAATGTCGGCATTGCTTAAAGCTGTTACCCAATTTTGGCCAGTTGAATTTTAAGATACTGTCAAACTCCAATGGAAAGAGTGGATATCGCATTGTGGAGAAGGGCCAAAGCCAGACAGTCAACCTGTTGAGAGAATAATTTCGAAACAATTTAAAAGTCGGAAATCTCAGACTCATTGCGTAAATCATCATTTTTTATTTATATATCGAAACTTTGGCAAATCAGGTCAAGTTAAAATGTAAGGACAGCTAGGCCATGTTCAGATCGGTTATAGCTAAAAGAGCTTTCATAACGCATAATAGCTTACGGCCGTGTCACAAAAAGAGGCAATCGGAAGTAACATCGCGTATTACTTTTGATTTCTTTTTCGTATATTTGTGTTTGTACTTATATTCGTACAAGCACAGGCCTATATGCCTGCCGATGATTATATCCATATATATTTTATGTAACAAAAAGGGTAATTTTTTGCGACTTGACAGTCACTATTAAGCACCGTCTTGCAATACGGAAACTACTTTTAAATTTAACGTGGCTGCATTGTTCGTGTGGTAAAGCTGCAAGCGGTCATGAACCTAGTAAATTTTGAGTTTGCCTGTAACGTGTGGTCTGAGAAGACATGGTGCTCTAGGCTTCAAACAGAAAAGACGCACTTCGTTTCGTGCAGCGAGAATCTAGCAATCCGAAGTTTTGCTCAATGGCTTAGGGCCAGACATAAAACCCAAACCCTAATTTTATACCTTTCTGGCTGTGTTTTCCAATATTTTCCGAGCCACATATTCGCTTCGATGAGTAGGTCGACTACTTTAGAGAGCTAAGACACTTCTAATCAATTCGTAAGAACCACGGCCATCGTAATCAGTAGTACCGTGTTTTTTTTTGTTTGACTTTGAGTTGCTTTGCAGGAATATTACTAGTTACTATTAGTTTTTCCAAATTTCTTGCGTGTGAACTCGCAACTAACCGCAAAGCTTCTTAATGACAATATCTATCAATTGCGGCTGTTTTACTGGCGCTTTTTTAAAATTGCGACGCACAACGCTCACGAAACTCCCTAAGCCACTGAGTTTCCTGGCCCTAACCTGCATAAGATGGGTCCTACAAAAATAAACAATGGAGTCGCATCTGTTTAAAGTGGAAGATTCAACCGTACATGACGCGTATGATAGCATTATTTCATCGACTCATACGAGCTCAACACAAGAAGCATATCTACCGTGCGCAGATTACATTAGCTCCTAACAAGCTAATATTGTACAAGAACCAAGGTCGACAATAGGATACAAATACCCGAAGGGTGTCCTGTACCCTAATCGAATATCTTTGTTCATGTAAGCAATAGCACCGCCACGCCTCTATTCCGACGGATGCTTCTCAAGTAATGGCTTGCTTTCAAGCATCGCGCACGAATGTTTCACGCGACTTAGCTTACTCGATACATACGATATGTATTATCTGCATCCATTAAGGCCGAACAAGCACCTAAAAGGACTCAGCAATGATTTGTAGCTGCCTGAGGAGAGATTACGGACATGTAGATATTCGTAATAAACGCTGCAAATGGCCAAGGACACTAGGTGGTCGAAGAAAGACATACCCAAAGCACGTATAGATCCAGATAATGGCTATGTTAATTCGCCTTTTAAGGCACCAAGCACGCTTAAATGCTGGTAGTCGTAACGTGACCATTCGAAGTGACACGTTTTGAATCGAAATCAAGTTCCGGCTTTTCACGCGAGATACGTAATTGCTGAACGGTTTGTATGATTTCAAATTGATCCATAATCTACATAATGATACAGTCAGATCACTACAAAAGTGATCGGAACCTTGATTCATGCCGTAAAAAATTGTGTCGAAAGAACATCTGTTAGGTTACCGTTGTCATACGTTCTCTGACGAATAAATCTGATAAACCAGAAGCGTGTTTTGGCAATTCATTACGTACGCAAATGACCCCTCTACGAATTTTGGCGATGCACAGATTTCTTGACCCAGTCATTCCATTGATTCCAGTTCATTTCATTGACATTTTCTTAAATTTCCTATTATAGGCTATGACTGATCCGCAAAGTTTGTCATTTTCAGATTCAACTCTAGCAGTCATATAGCTTTATTCTGTGTATCGCTCTAAATACTTTGTACAACATCCACTAGACCTGAGAAAATTGATTTATAAGAAAAGCCTCAAATACTTGCTGCCTATTCCTGCCAACCGAAACAATAAACCTCATGAAATGAGGGCTGCGCCTATATTGTTGATCCCTATATCAACCTCTTTAATATAACGTATTTTTAGAATTATGTCTTTGTACCTCTTCTATGCTACACGTCACCGTCTAAAACACGTTACATTCACCCTATGTACGGGTAATCATTGCGCATATGTAGTTAGTCAGTTTCGACCTGCCACACAGTTACTTCTATGACTTCCTTAATGTGAACGTTCTACTTTATTTTTTAATATCCGGTACACAAGAATGCCGAACGGCCATTGTTCGACTTCGGCTTAAGATCCTGGCGGTGAGTACAGAATTCGTGTGGACTTCAGCGGCGTCGGTTGTCTCGTAAGTTCTTAAGCATTCTCTTAAGCGCTCGACTAACTAAGCAGTAACAGAAGAGCTCGGATAGGAGCTCTGTTGGATTTTTTTGCAAAAACAGAAAGAAAAAGCTAGACACTAGCGACAAAACATAAACTTCGGAGAGCTTTTAAAAGACGTTACCTGAATTAACACTGACCTTCATTCTTACGGATAATTACAACTACTATGACATTGATTCGCATATCTAATTATAGTATTTATAAAATCGGCGACGCATCCATATCGCTCCACCGACTGTCTCGCAGGCTCATATAAAATATAATAGTCTGCTACTTCTCTGAAAACTGAGGTAGACGTAATTTTGTTCCAGATACGCAATTATGTCCTAAGAAATACGCCTGACAAGCGGAAATGGAAAATTAAATCTTACCTATTTTTCAACACGAAGCGTCTAACAAACATGTTGAGTTGGGTTCACGATTCTGAAAAGACTCCATCGATGTTTTGACCATCGGTCACCTAATTTTAAAAAGCCGCCCAAAGGAAATACTTCAACGTGACTATCTGCTGAAAATTTAGCGTGCCCACATAGGTTCTAGCTAGAGCGCGACCGGTTTATTGGTACCTCTATAGTCGGTAAGAACCGAATGAATTGGTCAATTTCGGGCTTGATGCGAAACTGGAAGGAGAAAACGCCGTTTCTCGAAAGAAACTAGGCCTGTATCCAATGAAATGCAAGCAGAAGCGGACCAATTCGGACCTCATTGTACAGGACAAGTTTGTGCTATGGCTTGGGGCCTAATGTGAACAGTATTCACCGTACACATATATTACATTGCCATAACGGTAGATTCTATTAAAGGCAGAAATATGAGCAATTGTTCAAAAAAGTGTCGAGCATACAATTCGGCATATGCCATCTGATATACAATTTCCGAATTTGACTAAAGACCTACCGTTCACTGTTAGCTTTAGGAACCTAATAAGCGCATAGACAAATCTCCCTTACACCCTAAATAATTAACAAAATTAATTACAGCCACCTGAATAATATCTGAGCCATTTATATGCATTCTAAAGCCTTAGGAATAATTACCTACCTGTAACGAATTGTGTCTTTTTTATGCTGCTATACATTTTCGTTAATTTATTTATTATTCTAACTAAATTAACCCTAAACTAAAGAATCATCTTGGCTTGGATTTGATCTGGGTCAGTTGCAGCCACCGTTGATTTTGCCACCTGCAGCCCCATTTTGGGTTTCACGTGCGCTTGAAGAGGTCTTTCTTCAGCATCATTCCAACGAGCTTTGGAGCACTCTTTTTTGACACGACCTAGCCACATAGCCTGAAGGACTCTGCTACATAGGCAAGCGCCTAAGAGGACAAAGCTATTATTATACCATTCATTGAATAGCACTAATAATACTCGTTTGAGGATACCTTCTGACTACAAAATGAAAACAACATCCACTTCATGCGCCTGGCGTATAGCGAGCAGAATGCGGATCACGGACTACTTCCAATGATCGAGTCCATCAAACTCTCAATCGGAAGGCTATCGTACTCGTTTCTCGTGCTTTCTTCGGCCTCGTTCCTTTGAGTAGAGCCTACTTTCTTCCTATAATATCTGACTTATTGTTGTTATTCTCCCGTTTACCGCAGGGGGGGGGGGGGGGGGTAACTACATAATCGAATTTTGTCATGTTAGCAATCAATTAGTTTGGCTGATTCCTTTTTCTTTTTACATGCGACTCCGGTCTTTTGGTTCCTGTGGCCAAAAGCGGAAACCGAAATTTTCTGTTTCTTGGTTATTTATATCAATTCACTATGGACGTTGTTTTTTGTCCAAACGGCGGCCTTGTGCTTTCACAATAGTATATAAATGCATTCGATTTTGCTACATCGTTCCCTAGACGCATAATATAGTCAACAAATCGTCTGTGTACTTGTGTGCGTCTGCTATCGATGAAATATACATACACTTAACAATTGTTACAAAAGCTATTTCTGGTCAGTTCAGCTAAAAAAAAAACCACGAATCTATCGTTTTCATGCCGTAATCATACGACCTTGTCAGGTACGCATAACGTTTTGTAGTAAACCTGCATCTGAGGCATGCGTTCGCCCCTGGACTTCAGAGCGACCCGCCGAACCTCCCGTGCGCCCTGTCCGCTATTGCCTATGTTACGTTGTGGCATATCGTATGCCGTCCACGTAGAACTCCTGTCATTCTGTATAAGATAACATGGTGTGTAAAACTGCCCCCTCTCGACAGTGCGTTCTTTTTCCTTCCACTTCAACGGCGTTCGAAGCTTCCCTTGCCACGGCTCTCCCCTCAGCGCCGGTTGGAGCTGCCGGATAGCGCGCGCATGGACTACTCGGTCCAGTGCGCTGAATGTCAGTGGCGCTTACGGCAAAGCAGTCGTTGGTTGTTATGACACAGCGCCGGCTTTCGCCTGTCTATTGCAACAGTCAGGAACACGTCCATGTCGGCCGGACACAAAGATTTACAGCGTTGTTGTAGGTCACTCCGTTGAGTACCAACTGCAAGAGGGTGACGGCTGTGGATCAGAGAAAGTTTTCTGATCCGAGAAACCCAAATATAGAGAGGGAGAAAGAGGGCGTTACGAAGACGACGGTAGAAAACCGCTCAGAAATCTACTACTTGACGAACTGCGGCATAACAGCATTGCATCGGTGATAATTTCAGATGTTTTTATGCTTGTATCAGTCGGGTGTTTGGTGATTGAGGTTCGACGGTCCGATGTAGTCAAGACTGAGTGTCCGAGCTGCGATTGTCCGAAGAAAGTGTCCCTAGCCGATCGAAACATTGGAGAAATTAGAGAAGAGCTGATGCTTGCACGATACTACCGTCATTATTATCAGAGAATCGCGCAGTTTTCGCGCGACATCGCGGATGCTCACCGGCTTCGTGCAGAAAATCGGCTTAGGTGGCCGGGATTAGTTGAAAGGTGCGTGCCGCGTGAAGTGCACGAACTGTCAGATACATGCACATGTGAATCCAGTCGTCAGGTTACCAGTACGGTCAATTTGTGAGAGATAACAGTGACCATATATATGTTTAGAAGCAGTAGCTAATAATTATTTGTGCACGATCCCTAGCAGTGTTGGAGTGGCGGAACTACGTAAACTCCGCGACAACCTTGTGGTTCGCTCACGTTTTCTGGACGGTACCAACTCCGTATCTAAGTCAACACCAGGGTGCGGCGATAGTAGGGCAGCAGCTGCTATTTCCGCTGAACGGCCGATGAATCAGACCGTAGACAAAAAGTAACATCATAGCTCGAATGGGCTTCGAATTTACACTACTTGTGATGAAGTTCGTGATGATGAAGCTGGCTTAAGTCGCGACGAAATTTCATCCTCCGATTCCTCTGGCCAAGTTACCTCATCGAGAGCTGATACCGACTTTTTCATGAGAGGGGTCTCTTTTTCACGAGCTTTACAAAGGCCAGACGGGCACGTGACGGTGCGAGTCCGAAGTTAAAACAGGAGAAGGCCAGATAAAACTGTCCTTCCGTATAAACAGCGTGAGCTGTTCGAAGTGGTGACAGTCGATAAGTGTAATCGATTTATCGGGTGGCGGGGTCAGCCGTTAAGACAGATAAACGAGGGGAAACAAGACCATAAAATGCGAAATTATAGAAAGTTTCTGGCGATCGTAGATATCGTTAGACCCGTTGCTTGGCTCCATTGATAGAAGTACAACACCACGTTTTTGGCTTGTGGTTACGCTTGTGTGTGTGTAGCCTGTACGGCGCGGTAGCCTGTAAGTGGAAAGAGAATCTGTTTGCGTCGTTCTTTCAAGTACCAGTTCTTGCTGATTATTTGAGAATGGCGCTGGCGGTTACACATGTGTTAATGACTATTACATCAGTTAACTAATCGAATTTATCAAGTAGCTTCCCATACTTCTACAACAATTGAAGTTCAATTGATGCAACAACACGAACTACGGAACAGTTTGTTATCTAGAATAGTGACACCTAATCGGCAAAGTTCATTTCGATTGCGTTAGTGCAAAAGTAGATGAAAAAAGTTAACGGGTTACCCATATTGTTTCGTGACGTCTCTCGTCGGTGCTGAACGGCCTTAACGCTAAAACATTCTAACGATGAGCTAACGGTAACAGCGCGAATTCGTGCTGGCCGAAGTATACTGAAGCCAAAAGTCATGTAGTATAAGGTAGATCATCTTTGACGGTGGTTCGTTCGATCCGTACTATTCAACCCGAGCTCAAGGTGATTAAGTTAGCCGTACCTAAATTTCTAATGGAATCATCCATCTGTGACCTCTTCAGTACAATTTTATTTAGTCATCGCGGCCTGGTTAAGAAGTGCATCGAAGTACCAATGATTATGAAGTGCTGCAGATAATGGTTTGACGCTTTCAGGGCGATATATATATATCATACTAGAAGATCGGACAGTAAAAAGTGAGGACTAAAGATAAACGAAGTACTGCCTTCACCATCTGATCAACAGACGACGCAGCAGCAGCAGCGGCCGAAGTTCTTCCCTCTGTGCATAAACACATGTGCCTGTCGCAACGAATATAGTTATCAGCTGTTCGATGGATTATGGGGTGTTTGTACACCAGTTGCTACGGTCGGCGTATACCGGAATCTGTGGTGACTCGGCATGGAGTCGTCCTTTTTTTGGTCTTTGCCGTTTTTCACCTAAATCAAGTGTCCGCCAGTGGTCAGTCGGGACTAACCGCCTCCAATCATAGGTTTGTGTCATTTGATTCTATACTTTATATGTATATATGGAGATACTGTACCCCTATCTATAAACCCTATCGTATGCTTTCGGACCTAAGGGCCAGCATCAAGTTTGCTAGTCGTTCCAAGTAACATCAATAGAATAAGCTGTGCCATTCGGGATAAGTAAAGCCAATGGCTGTTCTATCGAACCCTAGATCGAGTTATGTCGCGGATCTATACCTTTCGATTTGTCGTAGGTGTTCGATCGGTAAGTAAAAGACTTTAAAAGATAATGTATACAAAACCAATTTCCTGATACATATTTACAGTCGATCTAACAAGTAGGACAACAGAAATACTTGTTCTGGGCGAATTATATATATATATATATATATTCGTTCAAGGTCCCTGCTGGTTATTTTTTAAATATAAGCAATTAATTCTTTTAGGAGAGATCTTAAAAGCATCTATGCTTTACATATAGTCTATTCTATTGTATCAATTGTGGACAGGTCAGATTTCTGCGATCAATAATATAATAGATAGCATAGCTCGGTCGTCCAATGCTGGCTTCGTTTTTATAATGATTATTTTGTTACTCAGGACTCGTAATTACTCTAATTGGTTGAGGTAGGCTGTATTCGGCAGAGCAGTGAGGACGTAGCTTTTTTACGATGCAGGTCCGAGTTATTATCGATGCCCTAACCCTGTGGTAGGCTGGTCACTTTCGATAGGCTTAACACCTTAACTAAGTCGCACTTAGAGACAAATGATGAAGGTCGACAGGATCACCATAGTCGACCTTCATAAAACACACATATAAGCCTGTTCGCATCAGGGTAGTATTTGTCTCTAAGAGAGTTGACCAAGACGAAATAGGACGCATGAAATAATTATTAAACCACTAGGTGCAAATATATAGGCCACAAGTGTGCCATTGGCTCAGCAATAAGCAAGTAACTTTCTATCGCCTGCTGAGTCTAGACGTGTCATTTCACAGTAAATTTAAATTATGGATACCGGCGTATTTATCCAGTGGCCATTAATTGTATTCGAAAGTTTGCACAACCAATGGCCTTCTCCATTCACATTGGAGATGGCCATGACGCCTCACAGCTAGGACTATCGACCCGATCCTATGGGGAAATCCACGTATGCCCCTCATCGTCTTCGTTGTTCTAGTCAAGGTAGACGGTACAATACGTTCCTCAGGTACATCGTAACATTGTGGGAACGTATTAGTCGAAAAGCGCTGCTAACCATTATCTAATCGTGATGTACTACCCATTGTAGTTGATTGCTTGTAATCGCAAGCTATGAGCAAAATTAAAGAGCTTTCATTTTTATTAAAAAAAGAGAAAAAGATAAGGCCGTGTACGGGATAACGGCTGTAAATGAATCAGACAGACTTCGATCAATTAATAATTTATATTCAGTTAAAACTATGCAAATAAGGCAAAACGCAAACACAGATTGTGTGTTTGCAAAAGTCTCTCATTTTGTAGGCCGTCTTTAGCGTAGTTATTGAATTGCCAAAAGACTAGATGAAGACCCGGTGTTATAGCATGGTTTCTACTATGTTATCATCATTAGCGACTCAATTAATCTATTGTCACGGTCTGCCATTAGATCTTCGAACATTCTCGTTCGATGCTTAGCTAAATTGGCCTCTCGCTCATACTAATGAATATCGGTATAGCACTTATATCCGACATTTTAACATTACAACCTTTGCGATTCCATCTTCGTTAAGTAAAATCGTTTGGGATATCACTGAACAATCGTATCTGGCTAGATCTTCAAGCTTACCAATGTCACTATATTATTTGACAGGCTAAATCATAATCCGTTATAGGAAGCTGTGTGACTTTACGCATGTTGCCCCTTTGTTCGATAATAGAAAACAGGACACCTTTAGGACAACCGCACTTGTCGACGCTAACGTACTTAATCTAAATATGTGAACGTGTTAGGCGTACTCCTTTCGGCTTTGCCTTTTCTTACGGAATGTCTACAGCACAAACGACTGCCGCCAAGGAACGACCAGGGTTCTGGTCATTTTTCATTGTTACTCTATATCCTTTCAAGCCCCAATGGATGTATCTTAAACAAAGTAGGAGCCGATTGTCTCTTACAACTGTAAAATTCCATAGGTACGACATCACCACAGTCAAAGATGCTGAATAGGTTTACATCTGGTTCTTGGGCATGGTCTAACAATAACGCGTGCATCATAGATGCATGATCCTAACTCAGAGGGCAATGTTCCCCACAGACCTAATGGGCTAAATCATCTATTATTAAGTACCATTGTACGTGTATTAAAATATAGAGCTGAATCATTATCGCAGTTTAGGTACAAAGAAAAAAGTTCCACTGTATTATATGGTACCGCGAAAATACTACCCGTTACTAACTTCTAAATATTTTATTGCAGACTCATTATTATTACTGTTATTATCCGTAATGTGAGGGTAGAACCTACGACCTCATTGTTGCAAATGTATCCTTTAATATACATCGTTCAGATTCATCTGCCAATAGCTTCATCAGAGTAGAGAGCTTGTCTCTACCTTATAAAAGCTATGGATTATGGGTTGTTTGGCAACAGCGCCGTAAGAACTTCGAGCACTCGGATATTTTTATCGATATAATAATAGTTGAATCAAAATTCATAGGTGCGATGTGAGTGTATGTGTTTATGTCTAAGATGAGTGAATGGGCCTGTGCAATGCCAGGCCCAGCATTGGTGCTCTGTCAGAGACACGGCGGGTGAGTAACAGCTATTATGCCTGATATGGATCAGGACTTCCTTTTGACCCTTGTTCTGAGACCCATAATTTGATGTCTGCTAAGCCAACTGCTGTCTGCCTGAGCCCAATTACGTTTTCGGGCAAAAGTAGAAAGATTCAATCGAAGGCGCGTACTGGTTTAGGCCGAGGAAACGACATTTCTAGGTAGTATGTTGAATCAACGGCTGGATTTAGTCGGTAGTTGGTGAAGGTTAGGTAAGGCTTAAGCATTCGCCTACCGGTCAGAAGAAGACGGAGGTGGTTTGGATTCAAAAAAAATTCGTACGTATTAGCGTTCCACTCTAGCAAATCGGCAGACCTATAAATATAGGGAATAATCTCTACCATCCTTCGAACTTTTTAATTATATATCTCAAACTCTTTTTGATAATATCCTTTGAACCTAATAGCTTTATTTCTCGTAACCACTACTTGTATCGAACTTTCGCGCTGCGAAACACTCGTAGCGATATGTCACGGAAATATTGAAGTTAGTCAGTACGGTGGACTAATAATTGGCTACCGAAAACGTTTGAGGGGGAAAACAACTACAAATCATGGTCTTCGGAATCATTTCATAATGGCCATTTGTTTGAGGGCTCTTAAACTAACAACGAACTTTAGAAAAGGGAATGCTTATTCAAACCATCCATATAAACTTGCCATATGCTTTTCGCAGGCGAAGTTGTTATAAAATCAACGTTCAGGGCATGTCCTGGAGCACTGAAATATGTATGTCAATGCCTGTATGCATATATGCTGTAATAACGGTTATCAGGGTAACAATATCCTGCGAAATGAACCCGATTGACGGCAATATCGTTTTGACTCTGGCGATTGTGAGTGGTATAAAATGAGCTACGGATTAGTGAGCAAATCAATTACCAAGACGCATTCTGTGGTCTCAATAATTAACAAAAAATCCAGATTTAGTTCAATCTTCTCTCAACATACACATATAATTTATTAACAGACAGATATTCGAACGGTATACTGTTAAGGACTAAAACAGGCAATACAAAACGCGGACGAAAGATATTCACCTCTCGGAGCAACCTTGTTGAACCGCTTGTCATCTGACCGCTAGATCTACTCATTAGATCTTGACGAACTCCATTTGCTCGAAAGTGATCGACCGAGTTTGACCAGTAAAAATAGGCCTCGTCTTTAGTTTTCTTTTTGTAGAATAAATCTCGTCACAGCTTCGCTAAATACTGTGTATTCGCGTAAGGCAAGCTCCGTTATCTGAGCTTTTCGCGTATGTACATGCGATAGTAGATCAGAACAATGCGGTTACTGGTAGACAACCTATTTTGAAGCCGGCCAGTGCCGTAGTTTTTCATGCTTGGCACTTTGGTTTACGGCCAAATAAAGGTTACCGGCATAACAATCCATTAGGTAATTGGCACTTAATAGCAACGGCGTTAAAATAACTCATAGCTTAATTCATGTCGATAAAAATTGAAACGTCTAAGTTAAATATTCGTTGACCTGTGTAAAGCTGTTTTTGTGACGGCGAGAGTTAATATAATACATAAAAGTTTCACTATTGCTTATTATCCCCTGATCGAGAACGGTCCAGATTGTACTGGCCCTTATATAAACCCAGTCGCTATTACGTACGGCCGTTAACTTTCATCGAAATGCCCAAACGCTATGACAGCAAACGACGTTGAGCACTAACATAGTCCATGTGAAAATATTGTGTTTGAGTGTGAAATATTATTCGAGCGAGCTCTTCGAGATGATATATAAAGTAACACTGCCGTTCAAAGGTTATCGTTCCCAAGTCAAATTCGAATGTACGCGCCAACGGTCTATGAGGCGTTAACGAACCGCGGACTGTTTCTCGTACGACGCCTATCGAGCTACTCTAAACATCTTGGACTGACGAAATATACTATTATTAGTCAACTCCTAAGTTGGATCTTTCACTAAACAACACTGTGTATTCAAAGGCACGTTGACATACGATGAAATTACTTGTGCTACAATTCAATGGCCAGATCGTGGTTAGTGCCTTATTGTTAATGGCCATACATTATTTGAACACTAAATAGAATTTTCGGGTTGCGGGTATTGGCTCAAACGTTGTGTGGGCGTTAGAGCGGTGAAGACATTTAGCAGTAGCGAAATACAGACACAGGAAGATTCCCCGAGAGAAATACTGCGTGCAGGCGTTCATTCACACATCTTGGCTATAGACGAACGTAAAGGTAATCAACTTTGTCTACAAATGAGCCCCGTTTTGAGAACCGAAATATTTTGAGTTTGGGTACGATGATTGTGTCTATCGTGATAAGACTGAGTTTCAAGCGCAGAGTCCCTGCTTACGTAGGGTTAGCAAGGCTTGAGAGGCAGAGATCAGCCGAGCTGACCCCATAGGTCCTTCCTAATGAAACGAAAAAAGTAAAACACAATTAGTACTATTTCAGCCGGTATCTCTCTATGTCGTACAGGGTATCTATTTCATTCAGTTGGATTATGCACTGAATAAAAATAAACAAGGCCATTTTGTGTGCTGACCAACGTATTCTGACCTCGTGAATAATTGGTTGAAATTTGGAAATTGTGTGGATCTATGATATTTCCGCAACACACGATGAGATCAAGCTTTTTTTTTATCTGCCATCACATTACTGCATTCCTGATAAGCGCGGAATGTCGATCAGTGGTACATGGTAAAATATATTTTCCATGAAATTTCGTTCACAGCATCTTTCGACAATATGCCATACTTAGTCTACTCCACTTACGCCAACGGACGACTGGTATAAATTTATTTTCTTGACAGTGGATACTTGACGTAACTGCCGTTCGTATAGAACGCGTGAGATGGGGTGTGTATGATGGAACGAGCTACTTTCTCGATGCCCGCACAATGGCAAAATAATCAAACACGGCCATCAGTATACTAATTTAAACAGTGTGCAACTTCATAGAACACGCCGGCAGATTGACCTTGGAGAACAGAGAACGGTCGACATTGCGGTTATTCTGCGTATCTGTGATCTAATATTAATTACAACTTTGACTTGGCGGAACCCGGACAGACTAACAAGCATGTTTAAGAAAAACAGTTCTTCCGTCACACCCCCACAGCCGTAGCGTGTGCTTTTAAATATGTCAGTGCTTTTATGTACGTCTGCACAAAGTACAAAGCATTGAAAATCCTATAATCAGTCATGTACAGATAGCGTTCGCCTTTTGATACGTGCCGAACTGAAGTCTCGGAGTTCTCAACACTGACTTCGAACCCCTCATACCTCATTTCGGATCAAAAGTAATTTTTTCAGGTTCATCTTTCTCAAACATTTAAAACTAAATTAGATTACCATTCTCTCGTCATGCGTGATCGGGCCGCTCCGAATCACCTCAATGAGTCCCCATCGGCAATTTAGCGCTTACTCGTCTGATCAGGTTCTGTCCTCAACGGTCGCTGATACTCATGTGAGATAGAGACGTACCTCTCTTATTTTATTTATGTTCCATGGGACATCTATCAGAAAAACTTTCTGTTAGCGATGAATTTGTTGAATGCAGGCAAAGGTTTATTTCGAACTTTTCCCAGTGTTTTTTTTTCCGTAGATCATCGTGGGATAGCCCAAAAGGTGACTCAACACGACTGAATGCACATATGCAAGCTTCGACTGTTAGCTAACTAGCAAGACCGAAGATGAAAAGCCACGAACGACGACTAAACCACTAAACGATTCTCGATTACGACCCATCAGAGCGTCTCGCTTTTTCTTTTCCGTGGCTTCATAATCCTCCGCAGTACCGCACCAGAGACCTGAGCATACATTCAATTGAAAGCGAAGCTCCAGAACCTGTCTATGACTATCAAATCCAAACGACTAAATGTCCCGGTATCAGCTGCTGGGCACCCCCTAGTCAAAGACAGATCTGTGGCGAATACGGTGGATAGCTTCGTTTAACCGATGTATCACAGACCATTTCGCTTCATGTCGTCCACGCCATCCCCTGTCCGTCGCTCGCCACCGCTGTAGGCCCCAGACATAAAGCGACTTCATCGACAAGATACCGGAACAGCCGAGATATTGTTGTCTGCAGACAGAAACTATGGCGCGCGTTACAGAAGCTAACCGACGAACATATTTCGGCGCCGTATGCTTAATGTTATTGAATAGCTGTGTCCGATTGGATCATCGTTCGATTCATCGGGGTGAGGGTGGTGGAGATTATCACGCAATCGCTATAGAATGACGTCGTTACCAACGACGTTGTTGCTAATGGGACGGCGTCGAAGGGTATGCTGCCTGTGACCAGTTGACGCGACGTCTAATAGAGATATAGGGAGAAAGCGAGCGGGAGCCGTCCGATGAGTTCGTCGCTCCGACAAAATAAATGCAGCGTCACATGCAGATGCGATATGTGTATATATATGTATACTGTCCATAGTAAATGGCTGGACAAGACGTGGAAAGCTGCCGAAGAAAAAATTTGCCGCTGCTAAAAGGAGCTATTTCTTTCCTATGTAAGACATAGCTCAAGTAGACAATTTGGCAGAATCGTTGGGACTGCTTGATGTGGACCGTGGCAGAAGTAAATCGTGCATATCTGTGTAGTGTATATTGCTAATACCTATATGTGAGCGGCAGGTTTCTTGCAAAGGTGCTTAGGATAGCATTCTCATACTTTTACGTAATGCGTACTTCTGTATACGAGTTATCTGAAGCAAAACGGTATTTTGAAGAAATCAATGTTAGCGAAGTGCATATAAAGTTGGGACCATTATGGTAATACCATCATAACTTATACAATCATTTTAGAATATATTGAAAACTTTCAATAAACTTCAGTCAGATAGCACAGAGGTGCAGCCTTGCATCAGCTTCTAAAACGACAAACCTCAACAAAACAAGTTCGAACAAAATGCTATATTTTCGATCGACTTACAGCCTTTATCCCTTTTTTCGGTGATCATATATGTATATTAGTACACGAAATTTACCGAGTTCATTTGACTAAACCTGTGGCCAAATTGTCGCAGTGTCTTGCTTGCGCGCGCATATTGTTCTAATTTGATCCCTCAAACACTTTTTACGTTTGCTTGAATCGTTTCGCCTTGCATATGAAAAAAGCTAGTTTATAATTGTTCCCTTGATAATAAACCTGGGAAGTATTATCTTGGCCTGGTAAACAACCCAATACGCTTCTTCCACATACTGAACTCTAAGCTGTCCAGAGGGTTCCGGTAGATTTTGGATACGGATTTCCGTTATACTGCTGAAATTAGATGAGTCGAATTCTCCCTGGAAAACCATACTTCCTTGTTGATCCACTGCCGAACAGGCATGCCAAGCGTAACTAAGACATATAGGATATAGTCTCCTATACTGGACTCTATACTGCTATGCTAGCATACGTATATGCCCCACGTCGTTGCTAGGGGCATCCAATCTTCTGATCGGTGTAAATTATCTTCCGCCATGTTCCGATTATGCTATACTATATGGCATCAGCATTAAAGCCAGACATCCGTCCTAATGGCATGAAGGGTTTTGTCAGCTGCTGATCTGACGGCAGCGGAAGCTTCATTTTAGCACGAGTGATCAAGAAGCAATCGCGTCCAAAAAACAGTCCCTCAATATTTGTATCAATTCTAGTTAACGCTCCGATATGTCGGTTGTGTCCTATACCAAGCGACTCACCCTTTCAAATGCCCTTTGTGTGGTGCCGGGCTATTTTAAAGCATAATGTAATAACTAATCGTGCCGATATAACATGTATGTATAATATGTACTATGATAAACAGATAATAAGGCGGGCCCATCTACATCAGTAAGTAGCGCATACTGAAATGAGAATTTACCGAACGAAAGGTACCGAGTTGATGTATTACCCTATATATGATGATATACTCTAATGGATGACTATAATATAATATTTATTATTAAATTCTCATAGCATACCTGGCAAGCCTTTATGTAAATGGCAAAGGCCGGCGTCATTACTGAGTATTACCGCTTAGGTTACGCTGCTTATATAGATAACCTATATCTTAAGTGGTTATTAAATGCAATTGTCAATCACCAAAAGCGAAAAAGGAATAACATAGTAACTGTAAGGTATTGTCCTATAATTACACCCCGTTGCGCCAGGAAAGAAGTCACGGTATATAATACAGTCAAAGGGAGCTATAGCCCTTACATTGTAACCCAGTATAATGCCTTCGATTGAGTAAATGCACTTTTAATATATACTACTTCAAAGTTCACCAGCGTCCGCAATGAAAAACTCTACTTGGGTCCTATAGGGTTTGCCTATCTGGATTGCTTCAAATGTAAGCGGTCAAAACACTGATGTACAGTTTTACGTGACAGTCACGCAACCGCATAAGCCAGGTCAGTGTAAATCGTTGGGTGAAACTTCCATCATGACGTAATACTAACATACGCTTTAGGTAGCGTCCACGCATGGCGATCCTTGGTTATGTCTTAAACCAGTTAAAGGGCTCCCTCAAGCGTATCTCTGTCAATATAAACAATACGTAACGTTAATCAAGGGACAATAGTCTTGCCGATAATCTTCACGAGACAGGCGTGGCAAGTGAGCTACCCCGTGATAGAGGATTAGGTTATGATAAGTCCATAGTAGGTCAATTCCAAAAATTGCTAACTGATATATATTCCTGAACTGTTTTGCCAAGTATTTGTCCAATGTATAGATAATGCGTTGGAATGCAAAGACACGCATCGGATGAGTGCATTAAGACGACACTTGGTTTAACTGACGCTGATTGTTAATTAATAGTTTTAACGACCCATCCGGGTATGTTGGTTACGCTCAATCACACCTCAGAACTTGCCTACACGTATATTTTGGGTCACGTAATGTGGATCTCTGATAATGGGACAAGGTTATTTGTTCTAGGTTCGAACTGAGACATATTTAGCTTAAAGGATAGTATTCATTTTGGTAACGATTTACATTTTGAGTCAGGCGACCTAAATCAGTATAATCATCTAGCGTCGAGTTTTGTATGGCGCATGTAGTGTTGACCCATACGTCAGGATCAAATCGACCTTTAAGGTGGGAAACGTTGGCGCCAAACTTTTATTAGTTATATGGTACATCATAAATGTTCCAACTTCGATTTTAGGTCAGCTGGCTTTTCCTGTTAAAGGAGACTTACCAAAGAGTCACGACTGTTACGGATTCGTTTATTTAAGCCAGTAGCTGAAGTCATTAAAAAATGTCTTTTTTTTTCAATAATGACAGCAGTCATGTGGCCCAAAAGACTAACTCTATTTTGTCCGTGTATATTGATATACCCTGTGTCAGATACTCACGAGTGAGTTGAAGTGAGAAATCGCCTCTGTATTTCACGGAAATAACAATTTTTTTGTAACAAAGACTAACTTTTGGTCACTTGATGGAGCTTATACCTGCACCATTTCCCCGTTATATGTTGAACATTTTCTCTGTATCTTTTTTGTCATTGTGGACCGAATATAGGTAAATGCCAACCTACAACAACGAAGTCTGGGGCAGTATCCACAGCTGAGGCAAGAAGCTTTTTCAAGTTATTTAAATGTTTAAATCTTCTGATTACTACAAGGTCTTATTTTACCTGGACGAATATCTAAACACTCGCTACTTGTATGATATTCGAGATCAGTCTCCATCGTGCCCCAGGCAACATTACCTAACGATTTAGCTTTCGAAATCGTTCTGTGCCCGCACGAGGCTCTCTTTACCACTTGTCCGGGATCTTGTACACAGGGAAGTCAATTTGATTAGTTCAATAACCTGGCCTACGAGTGGCGCAAGCTCAAAGATATCATGGCTTTTGGATTTTCGGATCCGAACTCAAATCCAAAAGCCGAACGAAAAGTTTGGAAGGGCTGCTTAACTATTAAAAAAAGACACTACCGCCGTTCGACGATTCTAGAATGCCGAATTTTTTATGATACGAGTTTCCAGAACCTCGCCTTAATCCCCAAGTAACGCCAATTCGACTTTTCATATTAATCAAACGATTAAAATGTCAGCTAGGTAAAGTTAATGTTAACAATATACAATACAGTTCTATAAAAGCAGCACTTGCTGCTTTAGCAACAGATATTTACATTCAGACCTGGACGGGAAGGTATTATAAGAGGTTATGCGCTATTTTTTGATACAAACTTCTAGTCATATTGCATATGTGAATTGGTGCTTATCCCTTTGTCGTTCTGCTGTATTTCAGCAAACGTCACTGGCCATATGCGCACTAATGCATCCCAGCTTCGCCTGTCATTTCCGTGGATCAGGAGGTGAGCAAAGATTGGTGCTCAGCATTCGTATCTGGCGGCCTTTTTTTACCGGCCGCATTACCTTGCCGTCGGCCGCGTCACAAAACTGCAGTCTCTTCTGTATTGTGAGATGGGCGATCTTCTTAGTTTTGATTAGCAGGCTTCGTGTAAAGCCTAGTAACTTTAAGAAAACAGCCAGTCCCCATGTACCCTCCCCCTCTGCAAATGTTGAATGGAAACGATACGAGGATCCAAGCGCAGTCTGGACCGATAGGGTTCGGGGATTGGAATGGAAAACGTGTATAGGGAAAAGCCTTGTTTGCCCACTTGACGAATGCCTTCGATCAGTATTCGAGGCGGACGATGACGAACTTTCCAATTAATAGTAGGGAAATGGATAGTTATACTAGGATTAGATAATTTGTAAAACGCGATTAGACATGGCTTGAAAAACACGGATAGGGTGAATGTTGTTATATGCAGTAAAAAGCTTACTCAAGGCTTTCATGTCGTGTCCACGCTTCCGTTTAAACCCGGGATATTTTTCCCGCTTGCTATCAGCACCGACGGCGCTTCCGCCGAGCCAAGACGTCGCCGTGGTGCTCACGTTGTGAGTATAAACGTGTGAGTCGCTTCGACGCCTCAGCTATATCACCGATTTTTGATGATGTTCGTCTAACTGAAATTTCACTTCCAGCTTTTGTCTCTCGTCACATAGACCTTTCACCACGAGCATTAGCGGGGTTCTTCGATGTACACGCATCCTTCGCACAGAACTTCAGTGTGACTACGTCAAGACGAAGAAAAACCCTGAGTAAGCCAGTGACGTCACCATCGATGTTGGGGCTCTCGATTTCTGACGTCACAAAGGTCACGCCCAGCAGATCCATTCAATGGTTTACCCTGAGGTTAGATTGTAGAATATCTGGTCTGTGGTCCGGTAGCGCGGGGAAACTTAACGGCACAGGCAATGGTACGAATCGAATGGGAATGGGGTAGTGGAGCTTTCGCGTATGAAACCATTAGGTGATGAAGGTGGAACTGCTGGTCAGCTATTGATTCATGAAGACCAATTAAGCCGTGTGTTTTTCTTATGACGGGATTGAAAACCTGCTCCGAAAAGGGGGAAAATTAGGAAGTAAGACTACAACAGAAGACACATTTTTAGAAAACAATCTTTCTTAATATGGCGACTAGCTGAAATCATGAATTAAGTAGCTTTGTCGATTTTCCCTGAAAACTGATACCCTCCGGATTGTCGCAAGGTAAAAATCAATACATATTTGTATTTTCCATGAGAACAGGTGAAGAAAACTAGAAATTGTTCCTACGCATACGATGGAAACGACTGCTCATATTAGCCGTGGAATCTCGTCACCATAGCATGATTGATCCAACTATCGGTAATGATGTATAATAAATGGAAGTTTACGCTTTTGTCGCAGTAGCAAACCTGCTCAGAGACTCAGTGTCTGTTCGTCGTTAGATAAGCCGATCATTAGGATATCAAGATGAGTGTAGTGATTTAACGTATCAGAGAAAGACATGGTTTGTACCTAGAGCTGCCACAGGCTGCGAGGCTGTTGACTAACTCACGAGGCTGGCCTAGGTAGGGACCCCATTTAAGGGTGATCCCTGTTCCCAGTTAATATGAATGGACTGGCGGTGGTCCACCAGACCAATAGATGTTGTGTACCGCCACCCACATATGGCATCCGTACGTAAATAACAGAGAGTACATATGCAGTAAGGGAATAACAAATGACATAGCTTACCAGGAAACTGAAACGCAGTGCTAAAGTGCACAGGTGCTTGTCTAAATTTTCGTTTACGAATCACGTTATTGTAACGCAATAGGACATGCTCAGAAATAGGAGCAAATGAATCGTATGGGTTCTATGGAAGAATTTTCTGCCGTTTGCTCGCCTCTACAAAACTACGGAAGCATAAAAGTACGTAACATGAATTTCAGACGAAGAAAGGTTGAAAGAAATCTAATTTGCAAATTTCTTTAACCGTAGGTTTGACATGCTAGACATTAAACTAAACAAACGGATACTCCATTCAGAAAAAGAACTCTTCGACATTTCTAAAGAAAATTAATTAGTACAAAAAAAGTATGTGTCCGTTTTCGCCGGGTGTAGTACAGTTTTAACATGCAATTTTCAAGACGTTCGGTGTCACCCTGGAAAAACTTATACAAATCAATGTGACCTAGAAATAGTATAGAATTTATAATAAAAATTGCTATTATTATGTAACTAGTTGAATTAAAGTTCGAAAATTAACAAAAGATCTTTTTCGCCAGAGTCGTTCAGCACGGTACCCTGTCCACGAAAAAAAAAAATAGTGATATGCTCGCTCGAAGTTTTTGCCCCTGTAAGGACCGAGAGATTTCAGAAACCTGGCCTGTTGTTACAGCGTAAATTTATAGGAGCAACACAGGGAACATATAGGGTTTGAATGAAAAAGATGAGGAGACCTGAGACTTCCCAATAACCGCACGCAGCTACTTGACAGTTAGTTACCCGGTGCAGAAGTCTGTTTTTTGTTAGATCTGGCCATTGTTGAACAAACGCTGCTGTTGTAGAAACTATATTAACCGACTATAAAACGATTGTCAGCTTAACAAATTTTCTGTGTCGCAAAGAATAAAGGGCATTGATGAGAACCGCAATCAATCAGGTTCAGTATGTGCAGTCTCCTATTTGACAAACCTAAAAGCATGCTGCAGAAATTCAATGGAAGACTATATTTATCTTACGAATGAAATTTCGTTATAGCAAATCAGACCAACTACACGACAATGGACACACGTTATTTTTGCCTCGAAATTGAATGAAAAAACAGGTCACACACAATATTTGCAGCGTCCGTAATTTAAAAAGGTCTGCCTGCAAGTAAAATGCTTTTTTCAAGGACAAGTAAGTCAAAGGCACAAAGCAGATGAATAGGACAACGACACGTGATGGGGTGGTTTAGGTCGGAAATTGAACATGCACGCATTGTTCCGTGCGGGCAGCAGCCAATCGTCTGAAGCAGCAGTGCTTAGCCAAGGCAGTAGAACGAATGTAAAGTTCGAGATATCTCTTTTAGTGGGAGAATCACAGAAATGGCCGTAAACTAGTCAAGCATATAGTGCCATAAACCCATATATAGGCAACAACGAGCAGTACTTGCGTTTGGTGGAGAGATCAAACCCGCTTCTTGAAAGCGCTCTATTAGTCTACTCGCATTCGCTGGCCCTTAGCCAATTACAAACAAATCAGTAAAGTAAAATAGAACTTGCGACACCCAACCTGCAAAGTACGTGTTTGTTACCAGACAAAAAGCGTGGTACATTTTCGCAAGAGACGAAGTGGCCATGTCTAAATAATTTCAACCTTCTAGTGACGAGTATTCAGCAGCAGTATGACGTTTTTGGGGGCATTTATAAACATTTTAGTTCAGCATTTACCTCACTGAAAAACGAGTTGCTTCGGGCCTGTGTCATAACTGGCTAAGAACAAGCGAGTGCTAAGGGTTATCAGCGTTACAGCTTAACTTCCCGAAATGAAAATGCTGATAGGGAGACAGGCCGTCACGATGAAACAGAATGAGATCACACTTAATGGACTGCTATACATATATCTATATATATATGTATGTTTAGAAAATGTGTTAATAACTACGATGACAGCGGTGTACTATCGCCCTTTGAAGAGGTATCTACTATTCAGTGAACTAGGAGTAGGATACCCACATTTGCTTCACCGGGTTGTTAGATCAGGACAGCACGTAGATACGCGATGGTCTATTGGCGCCGTCGGACACCGATCTAAATATCGGGCCTAATTTTTCCCGAGGTAGCCCGGTCCATATTGGCTAGTCCGAGCGAAATTGAAAAAAATCGATTCTGTTTTCAGGAAAAAAATACGATGTCCACGATAGGTTGAAGTTGACTGTGGAAAATTACCGTAATCCGGAAGTTCATTCTCGTGCTTAGACTAGATAGACCCACCTGTGACTAGTGGTCAATCGCGCAATCGCCAATAAGAATTGATAACACTGGGATTTAACGCATTGCTTATCTAACAAAATTCCGCCGTCGGTTTCTTTTTAGTTTATAGAAAAGCTTTGCTTGACCTTTCCCCTATCAGACTCATTTTACGCAATCCATTCATCTCAATATAAACAACTCACCTTCAACATCGAATCAGGTTCGATTTAATTAGAGTAAATGAAAAAATACTTCGTTGAACTTCATGCGTCATGATCAAACATGCAATTGTGATTATGTAGATGACGAAATCAGGGTTTGATCATGTGCACTTGAAGTTCTCGTTCGCTGTTTCCCTATAGACTCAAAAGGTTCCAGTCAGCTTAATGTCCTTCAGCAGTTCATCTTTACATCTAATCTAGCTTGTTATTATTCTATTTGCTGACTCCTGGCGCATTTTCAGGACCCGGGACACGACGATACCTGATGAACACGCCCATACGGGAATGGTCCAACCGACAAACTCTGATCCTCAGGTAAGTGAGACCAAATGTTTTGTCTTGTTATAGGTGTTCCCCATTAATCGGTGTTTTAAACCTAATCGTAAAGGCTAGCTTAAAAGGCATGAACGACGTGTAGCTGGAGACTTACATTTATCACAAGCCTTTCGATCGCAGTAAACGCTAATGGGAAAGACGGGAAGGGGACTACTTTCCAATTGGGACGGTCGCCAGAAGATTCCTGTGAGTGAGTTCATTATTGACATATGACTTAGAAAAACACAAGCGGATGGTCTTGAAACAAAAAGAAAATTATGTTAGATTTCACTCTCTCTGATTCATTAATGCGAGCTTTTGAAATGTCTTAAAATATTAGTTGATACATATATGCAAAAGGTGTGCCTTCGGTACTCATTAGCTACACATACATCATTTCATACCTCAAACACATCTTCGCTTTGCTGTGAAGTCAATTGTAAGCCATAATACCGTTTCACTAACTTTATAAGTTAATGCGATCAATATGAAGTTAGTCTTGTAAATGGTCTCTGTCGTTCAAGAACAATGGGGCTGCCTTCAGACAGCCACTTAGAAACTAGCTTGCTTTCAACAACAGTAACTCAATTGAGTATCTTTCACTCTAACTGGCTTAATTTTTATATGGCTGTATGCCAGGTTACTTGAGGCTTGCGTCGATCTTCCATTCGTGAATATTCATCTAGAAGACAGTACGACGTTTCTAGAGACTATGATAGCTAGATAGCTGGAAGTTATGCGCGCCTATAAGCAAGACACAACGAAAACGTTAGCCATGTTTTCTATCGGAGAAGAATTTCTTCACTGCTGCATAGTGACACATTTAGGTGTGATTTTTCCAAACAGAACCAATTTTATGTAGTCTTAACGCCTGCTTGTGCCTGGAACGTTTTCGCTCATTGCCATAAGCAGACGCAACAGGTGCCTTCGAAGCCTTTTAGATACATTACTGTGTTTTCGATTGAGCTTCTTTCGCGCAACAGCAGCAGCAGCAGGCTTATCGTAATCGATTCTTACTCCGACATCCTCATCCTCCTTTGCGCGCATCTACTTGAGTGCGTTCTTATGGTCACCGTGAAAATGCGACGATTGCTAATTAAGGCTTCAGCGCTAACAATGGCGTTATCGTTCCACTTCACAGATCTGTTAGAAAAAATTCGGATAACATATCGAGCAGTAGCCGTCTATAATTTATTTTCCATCTAATTACTAATTTAAATTTGACAATGAATCGATTACCATTCTGTGCATGTCTTATTTAAGAATACACAATTTTGTTTTTTGGCCGTTTATTGTAACCGCCATCATTTTCATTTTATTTGTCGTTTTTTTGTTGCCTGCAATAATGATTCGCCCGTGACTTTTGGCGGTGCTATTTCAGGTTACCCCTCTGCATTCGACGATTTCGTCAAATAACCACAATGGTGGCCACCGGGCCGGTCACCACGAGCGACCGAAAACGTTCATAATTGCCGCGATCGACTTTGAACACGTGTCCGCCCCGTTCATCATTGTCGTATGGATAATCATCGCTGGATTGGCCAAAATCGGTTCGTTAAGACTGGCACACCATATTATCTTTATTATTCTACTAATAACGTTCATTCGTGACGAACAAGATACCCTTGTTGTAAGTCAACTGCTAGCGTGTCCTTTGAATAGGACTTAGGCCAAGAGGTCGTACTCACGTTCCAGATAGCGAAGGAATTGTGGTCCGTAACCACGTGTCACGTTGAACAAGAGCCAATATCTTCATACTTGATTAGCGGCGCGTGACGGTGTTGATACCTGAGCGTTTCTCGTAAGCGATCCTTGATTTTGAAACGATTTTACGAATACGTGTTAATAAAGGCATCATTCCGATCCTTTATGATAAACGTTTCTACCAAATGAGTGTTTCACAAAAAAATTTTACCTTAAGGACATGAATACAGCAGAATTTGCTCAGATCGCGTCTTCTGGAGACATCAGAGGAATATAGTGTGCGGGAATGATAGAGGCATAGTATACTTCGAATTACTACAAAAAGCCTTTAATGCGTACAAGTAACTCTCTTGGGACAGACCAATAGACAACGCAATGACGGTCAACTCGGCATGAAACCTTCTTCGTGTCAAGGAAAACCATGAGCAAAATTATGACGAATAAACCTACGTATACCTAAAAGGAATCTTTTTGGGCATCTTAATGGGTTTTCAATGATAATGTAAATAACTGGCCGTTAATACGTTTCAGCTGTTTACCTACTTCGGTTTCGAATCCTAAGAAGCCGTTGATCGATGTAACTGAACTGCTAGCGGTGTGGTAAGCCGGATGATTTCTTGAGTTGGTTGCAATATTGAAAGTCTTTTAACAACTTCAACTTAAGTTCACTAGGTCGGCCTGCTGGCGTTTAGCTGCAAAAGCATATTGATAGCTAGACAAATGCTAGGACGCGCGAGCAATTATAGGCAATATTTATGTGCTATGTTTTACCACGCAGATATCATGAGGGCTAGTAAGAATGCTCAATAGAACTCGGTGTCTAAGTTCTAATCGCTCATGGGATCTCTTTGGAAATAGATAACTTTTCGTTGAAAAAGCATCTATATTAATTTCAACTTAATTATTAAAGTAAATCAAGAAATATTATAATAAATTTAGTTACTCATACATGACGTGTATTGTATAACGTTTACTGGACTTCAAGCACCGACTTCTGGTACATTTCAAGCAAAAGCTTATTCCAACGGCCAAACCGCTGCGGCACGTAAATGTTGAAGAAGTATATCTTAAACGAAGAGGTTCCTATTTGGTTAGACACATGTATAGAATGTTAGAATCAATGGACTTTGTACGGTGTTATTCGAGAATATAAAAATTCAAAGCGTCTTCTTTATTTGAGCCATTTTATAAAAGAAATAAGTTACTTCGTTATTAAATCGCGTCTGCCTAAAATAAATAAATGTTTCAGTTTTTTATGTCATGTACTGGCTCAGCTAAGGATTGCTTCAAACGACTGGCTTCCTCCACCGCGGGCCGACTCCAGGTGGCCGTGTGTTCTTACAAATGGTCAAACCTGGCCGTGTGAAATTCCGCATCTCTGAGTTCAGTGTTCAAACACGATACCTGCGTACAAGCAATTGTTTACTCGTCTCTCTCTGATGAGCTTCATTTTTCCTTTTGTTTTACCTATTCAGCTTGTTTATTCAACCATTCTGTGAATCTGTCACGCTCTGTTGGCCAAACAAATATCTACAGTTGGCACCTTCAGGCTCCGTGAAGATACTACCACCGCCCCCGCCAAATTTTCAATCCCGATGAAAACACATCCAAATTGACCAGACACGTCTCTTACTACAACATGAACCGGACCACATCGGCCATCAGTTCGCCTACCCAAGACAATTAGTAAGGGTGATAAGATATGACGTAGAAATCGATTCTTGCCGTAAAAAAGAAACCTCTGAAGAACACGTATTTGCACACTAGCAAAGACGCACACATACTCGTACAGTTACAAACAAACCGACAAACGCCGACCGAAACGAGAAACATAATTAATTATAAGGCGAAAGACTACGAACAAAGCATTACTGGAGACAGAGTCATTGGCTGGTGTCGTTTATGATGGTGTCGACCAATACGGCTATAGTTTCAGTTAACGCTGCTGTTATAGATTGTATTATCCGATCACGGAAATTCAGAACTAACTATACTACGCCAGGCGTTTGGACGGTACGTGGCCGGTTTGTAAAGCGGTAGACGTTTCATTCCAGTCAGCCCCTTAAATTTTCAGCGGATATCCGCTTATGTCGCAGTTTGATATCGGCCGACAACTGAATATTTTCGTTCGTCTTTAACAATTAACTGTTTTCTTTTCCATGCGTTTTTTTGGTTGCTACTTGAGTCGAGTTTGGGTACGTTTCCTTTTATTGCTAGACAGTGATTTAGTAGATAAGTGTTATCTAAGCGTGCACTTTTCGCTTGTCGCTGCTGTTTAGTAGGTAGCAGAAGTGCTCCATTGTGCACGTAAGGCATATGAGTACTATATGGCATGTCAGACTGTGACTGAGCAAATCGAACACCTTTTACTGGTTAACTTTCGCAATCAACCGAAAAATCAATGGGACACTATTTGAGGATCGCAAAAAAACTATCCCCATTTCTAAAGCCCACTCGGGTGGGCTCACCGTCCGCGCATTCGCCAGCCATCGGCCCCAGATAATCGAACGAACTGTACAGTCTAATGCTATTATAGCATTCAATCTGCTAACATTTTACAGAAATTAAACATTATTTTTTATCGTTATTAAGCAACTGTTTTTGTCGTTCTTTTTTACGATCGCTATCTGAACGGTCGCGGCCATCTTAGTCAGCGCCATTTATTTGTTCGTTTCATCCAATCGGGTTGCTGTCGCTACCTGTACCTAAGTTTTTAGATGTCAAATCCCCCTTTCTTCTAACTAGCCGCCCGTACTAAGCTCCCCTTGCTCGAATTAAACCCTCCCGCCATTACGTACCACCGCCTAAACGATTCACTTAATCGGAACATTGGCTTGTCCGCAACGGTCCCGTACATAAAACGCGTGGCTCTTTTGCTGCGTGCGCCATATTCCGTCTGCTCATGTCTTCCCGTAATAATAATAATAACAACATTTGGGCGTTCGCTAGGAGAAATGGGTGCAGCGTTAGTAGTAAATAATTCATTTCTGCTATCGTTGTCCGTCGGTTTGTCTGCCTGCCCGTCATTGGCTTGCCGTATGACCGCTATTGTTACGAAGGCACTGCCGTATGAGCGTCAAACCATTGGCTATACTCGTAGCCCGACGCTCTGAACCGTCTAGGCTGCTTTTATTGGCGGCCGGTTACGGCAGCATCCGCTGCTGCGGCTTCCTTCCAGAAGATTCGTTTTGTACTATAAAGAAATTGCTGCTTTTCATTTACCTCACGAAATGCTTATAGTTTCTACCGTTATCTCTTAGTATTTTCTGATTCCCTGATATATTATGGCCGCTTTGATCACTCGATCGATGACGGGCTCGGCGAACGCTTTCGATTGGGGCTAGAAGATCGCTAGCCGTCAGCCAGAGGAATTATCTATTATATTTATAGAGCTATTGGATCAGTATAAGCGTCAGAAAGAGGGGCAGGGGAAAAACTCAGAGATGACTTCTAATTTGACGGTTTAATTTGTTCCCATAGTATGAATTCTGACTTTTTTGCTATTTCAACCTTGGCCTAAGCATGTAGCTTCGCTTTTTATTTTTTTAATCCTACTTAGATAATTGTTTCATGTAGGAATAGGTATTTCACAGAGGTTTTAAATGTTTATTCCTACACTAGACAAAAAATAATAGGTTATTAAATTAAAATATGCCGAATGTGTTTTCCACCGTCTAAAGTCGTCCCACAAGGCACGTAGCTTTTCAAACAAAGAGAGAGACATATATATAAGATGGCAAATGCTATATATCGTGACGACGTGGAAGTGCCGGCATAGATGCTATTCATGTGAGCAACATCCCGTTAATACGACAGAAATTATTAATACAGGTCATAAAAAGCTACCACGCGTGGGACAACAAGAGGCCCAGGGTCGCTTGTCAGTCTTCTGAGCAAAAGGTGAACCCATAAGGGTTTGCTGCAACGGGATCGCGTGCTTGTCGAGGTGACGCCTGCTCTACTTGTTCGAACCGAAACTTCCCTCGGCAATCGAAAGCACATTCATTGAAATCTCTCGAACCGTCGAATTAAGGGAGGGCAGTTTCGGAGGGCAATTCCTCTCACATCCAGAAGCACCAGCATAACCCGTCGATTTGTAGCTTGGCCGACCACTTCGTCCATCCCCAAATTGTCTCTCGTCCTTGACGACTTGCGCAGTTCATGCTGCCACCACTGCTAGCAACACAATTGTGATATGCATCTCATCCTTATATAGCAGTAGTGATAGAAATGGGCTAGGTTTATTTGTACGAGCCGCAGAACTAGGTATACATATATCAACAGCGCCTTAACGAAGACAAAGTTAAGCCTATGAGCTGATGAGCTAGTTCATGACGTGGTAACCTTTTCAAACGTTTGCGGATAGCGAGTATTTCTGCCTAGCATGAATGAACCGCAAAATAGCTAATTTCAAAATATAGTTCGTAATTATCCGTTACGACACACTTCAGTGAAGTGTACCAAACCGCTCACGATAAAAAGGGCTCTCATGTCGAAGTTGATTGCTGTACCCCTATTTGTGCGCTATATTGTTAATACCCCCATCGGCTGTCACTATATATTTCGCCATATAGAAGTACCATTTGCATTCATAGATCATACGTTATGCGTCCGACATTGTCTGCCGTGCGTATCTTACCTTCAGCAGCTTTCTGTTCTGAAAGGAGGCGTCGAGGTTGACCGGCGTACTGTAGGCTGTAAATACGTCTTGTACGATCATGCAACATTCAATTCTTATTGGTTTCTTCTCATTGAACGCTAAATAATAACAACGAAATTTGGCGCCGTTTTAACCCTGCCGTCACGGCAATCCCAAGTAATTTAAGTGATCGCTGACACTTTGGCCGTTGTTGCTCGTAATGTTGCCGAATTTAAATAGAATATTAGATCGCAGTATATACTGTGTGTAGTCCATTGACCTGACGGATAATGTTAGACTGGCACCCCCCGCCCTCTCCCGAAGATTATCGTAATTTCAATACTGACGGCATGACGAGTACGAGGACAATGGCCTTATCTATCAGCGCCATAGAGAACACCCAATATCTACGAGATCATAAACACATAAGCTAGAGACCGTATGAAACGTGTGCGAATTGATACAAAAAGCCCAGTCACAAACCTATTGCTGAACGCGTTATCGGCTAGCGACGGCAATATACCATACGCGGTCCGTCTGTCGGTAACACAACGGAAAGATACGGGCAAATGCGGCAGCAGCAGCGGCGGCGGCAACAGCAGCAGCGTGAACCGGGCAACAAGACAGAATCGTGCCCCAGGCATTGCCCTGAACAGGGGTGGCTAAGTTTCTCAGATTCGATAGTGGACAGCCAATCCACGCTTCCACGTAGAGGCCAGTATCTGTACGGCTCGTCGATGAAAAGCGACGGTTTAGGGAATAGAAGACAGAATTTACGTGTGCGTGTGTGTTTATCTGTCATATAGTATAGTAATATGCCGAACTGCTAAAACCGTTAAGGCAACTGCTAGAGGAAATGTTCTATAATTAATAGGGTTAACACATGCTGTTTATGGACTGAATACGGGAAACCAAGCACTGATCTATCTGTACGCTCATGGAAGCAATCGATTTATATAATCATACAGATATATGGATAATATATAAATAGCATAGTAGACATAATAATGTAGCCTATGTGGACAGGCTGGTAGTTCGGTACACGTGAGCTTTTTGCGTGAGCTACAATAACGTATTTGTATATGTAATTAGTAAACATAGCGAATGTGAACCGAACGGTATATATGCGTATGTTTATTCTACGAGAAAGACTGGTCCTTACGCAGTGGATCGGGTCTGTGCACGTATGTACGTCAGAGGGCCTTGTTAGGTTGCTGCCACACAGAACACAGTCAGGTAATCGAACTACGCGCGGACAGAGAGCCGAGTGGAATGGAAACTCAATTCAAAATTGTGAAATGTCAATGCGAAGAAGTGCTGCATATAAAAAAATAAATCGCTCTATATTCGCGACCCTCGGGACGAGGGCGGTTTTTGCCCAAGTGATCAACCATGCATCGCAAGGCGCTGCATTTCAGGAAATATATATAGCGGCCATAATAAGGAGCGTTCACTGGCATAGACAAACGCACTCGGACTATGATCTGATTGAGCATTTATGGCTACATGAGTTAAATATAAATGAAGGGACGAGAACTCTATAGGGTCACGTTAACAATGCTGCATCATAAGGGTTAAGCCATATTCTATGTTCGTCTGAAAAGGTCACCAATGAAATCCGGGTGCCAACCTGTTGACAGTATTTGTGTTGCCTCATTGTACTAGTACATAACGAAAAATCCATGACGGCCATTTACGATGTGCTAGTAATGAAATCAACAATCCAATTAGGCTGTTGGCCACAAATTATCTCGAATAGATAAGTAACTATCGTATTGCCTGTTCGATATCTTCATTGAACGGATTCCTTTTGCAGCTTACGTGGTTTTTACGGTATATCGATTGAATTAAGCGCTTCAAGTGTCTTGTACAAAACTGCTGATAGACAGTTATTACATCGGACTTATAGCGCAGCTTCTAGGCTTGAGATCTTCGCTCAGGCCATTAGGGTTGAGCTTCATATAATAATGAGTCGTTTGAACGAAACGCTTACTCATCGCAGATAAGGAGCTCTCAACGGTAAAAGAAGCTTTCGGCAGCTGTTTTTTCTCGTACTGTTTATGCTCAGGAAACCGCCAGCGTTCCAGGACGCCGTTCATCATGTGTTTTTATACTGACTGAGACGACAAACGTCTTTGATTAGTTGTTAATTCGCGCCGCACGTTGTCTGATATATATGGCGGCTACAAAGCAATCAGCGGCACATCAGATATACTGTGAAGAGTGAAAATGAAAAAGGGCACAGAATTTGATAAAAATATTGTTAACAATAATAATGACAACTATAACGACTAATTTTTCCTCGGCCTAGGGTGTTTTCCATGAAATGAATGGTTTCCATAAGTCCATTCCTTGATAATCAAAGGCCTCAAGGCTAAATCGTGCCTGATCCGCATCGTCCCCGTTTCCTGCCTGTCTAACCATGTATTTAGTTAAATTACTTTCGCTTATTATCAGTAACCTCGCTTATTATTGCTTCGGTAATATGAAAGTTGGCTTTAATTCGTCTAGCAGACGGTCTGCCTTTCCTTTTGCTATGATAGATTATCATTTATCATTGCGTGTTAGTATATACGGTTTGGGGCCTTTTTCCTTTTCGTCTGTGTATCGGCTTATTGTTAAGCTGGGATGAACACAGAGCAGGATCCATGCGCATGGATTCCCTTCTGGCTTACTATTATCATTACTGTGCCCGCAACAGCACTAGCAATCTATTTAGATGTATCAGAAATCGTCGCTGTCAGCAGGTGACTCTCGGTTCAGAAAAAGCTAATCCGTCGACTGTTTCTTATCCACGCATGATGACAAACCGCGAAGTCATCCATTCGAACTCAGAGTGGTTTTTCGAACACCTCCTATGTAATGCCCGCATATCATAGTATTCCATAACCGTGCCCTGTCACAAAGAAAATAAATTTTCGTTAGAAATTAGCTATTAGATATGAAAAAAAGGCTAACGCGCTCTGAAGATGACAATATATATCGCTCGTGTCGCTTCCCCCCCCCCCCCCTCTCTCTGTCTCTCTCTCGCACGCCCACGATCTTGAATAATCGTTTCCCAAGGACATGAGGTGTTAGCGAAGAAAAAATTCATAAGGCTCCTGAAAATACTTTATCGATGCACTTTATGGCACTCATTTTTCATTAAGATTTGCAGCGTTGTCTTGAGAAAGCTGTGTGCTTAATTCATAATATATTCGAAATAACTTTCCGGTATATAATTGAATTTCATGGAACCTAAGAAAGCTACTAACCATTTGTTTTTAAGCAAAAAGGACTTGTTGTTATCCGGCAAGACTTTGTTGTGAAACTGTGTGCCTCTAACTTCCTATATAAGTGTTTGCTTGGGTGTAATTATGGTATCAGCAAGGTACCTTATTGTTTTATCAGTTCCTCATATAATAAGCGCGTATCGTCACTAACTATACTGCTAAACGTTTTCGCTCAACAACGCATCAGAGTTTTGCCAAATGCCGCCTTTAGATATGCGCTTTCTGAACCGACGGTTTTCCGAAATGTCAGTGCAAACGAACGCTCGAAATTAAAAAAAAACAAAAATACAAATACAAGTATACCAACGCAACAGTAGATCTTCCCATTGTCCTGCTTTAGCCCTTAATTTGGCATCGCTCTACACCTAATGACTATAATAAGCATTTTTATTGAGTATCCATCACCCGTAATTTATCATTTTCAGCCCAGATAATCTTCTGGGGCAGTACTCCTCTATCAACAGCAAATGCAACAGTTTCAGCAGGGACAATAATAATAATAATAGCGTTTTACGTGTACGCACATATGTCTCGCCCATAACTTAATCACCCAATAGTGTCTCTGGGATGATGGACGGTGAACAACCGCGACGTTGGATAGGCACGCGTTATGCAGCCGGGGGGGAGTCCTGCAATTGACCGTTGTTCCCGCAATAGCGAAGTAAATAATATGTTTATCCGCTAAATTTAGGGACAGGTAATGGTCGTGTAGAGAGACACAGGTCGTTTCGGCTGGCAGAAACGGTCAGCTGTTTAAGAGAATGTTTAACGGCTCAAGTACGGGACGTAAGCGATCAAAACAAACACTGCGTTCATTATCTTATTGCGGGCAAATCGTGCGTCGATAATTCGAAGGCTGATTTATAATACACAGATATATCAAAGTAGCATGTCGCGGAATCACCGCAGGTTTTGCCGTAGTTACTCTAGATAGATGGATGGGCTTGTGTTGCATACAAGGAACCCTAGTAAAGCATGGAAGGCTTTTCAAACGCATCTGAGAACAATAACAACAGCCAGCAGTCTGTGCCAGTTTGTCATTGTTGGCTTATACGCGTGTTTATATATGTAGCTGGTAACTATGGTATCGTCTAGGTATGCGAGTTATCGGCCGTTGATCACTCGTAGCCCTGCTGTCACGGCTACAGGTATATGATGGTTGGCCATTGTTAGACCGCCTGACCTATCTATTTCGAGATAACATGAAAACGAGCGAATCAGTCGTTAACGACGTTAAAACGCGTCGTTGAAATTGCTTTCGGTGTTGTCGTGCGTCGTTCTACGGTATTCGATATTGTTTTCCTACGTCCATGATCTTGTACAAATAGAACTCGGCTTACTGCACATTTGCTTTATCAAACCGTGGTCTCTATTAGCAACAGTTAACATCAATATACTAAAGCATCCGCAAAATATCCCGATAAATCGAGAGCTTAGATGAATTTGCTAACGCGGTTTAAATACAGTAAGAGCAGGACCAGTAACAGACGGCAGATTCTCCCTATACCCACACAGCGAAAGCATCTACAATAGCAAAAATAACCAGGTTTAGTTTTTGCGCTGTGACCATTTCCTCCTTCACCTTGTCTCCCCCTCGCCAGACACTTGATCCTCAGCAACAACACAATTATTCCACAACCCCTTTCTTCAACCACCTTCACTCGCCGTCACTGCGAACGCCGCTGCCCTTACTAAGGAAATGCAGATCGTAGCCTTCAACCCGTAACAGCTCTTTTCGGCGGTTTGACTGTCGAACGCTATCGCTCCGACGGACTATTGAGGCTATTGAAGTCGAACCAAATACACGAAGCGTTCTCCCGATAACGACATCGGACGTCAAGGAACGCGTGAAAACACTCCGCTCGGCCAACCGCACCTCTATTGTCCGTCTCCTGGACGACGACGATGACGACAACGTTGGCACCAAAAACGGCAAGAGAACGCCACCACAAACAAGCAGCAATCATCCCACCGGGTTCTGCTGTGGGCTGCATTGCAGATAGAGCGGCTCAACTAAGCTGGCAGCATTCGACGATTGTCACCTGCGTGTGTAATAACCTCATTTGCGGTCCACGACGGGCAGATGTAGAAAAGATATTACAGCTAAGTCTAGCAAGGTGCCGTCCAAGCAACCGCTGGCGGAGCTGGCAAAACTTGGTACAAGTTTCAAAGTGCTATACGAATATGGGAGATTCTTTCCTCACGAAGTCGTTCAATACGCTTCAGAACTTTGGGATAGGCCATGACAATAACACAGTAGCTGGCATGTAGGGCCGCTCGTTCTGAAGGCAAATAAAGTTCTGCGGTTGGGCTAGAGCGCCGGAGACGATGGCACTCGATTGGTCAGATATAATCTAGTGTCACGTCAGTGATGGAACTACAATCGAATAGAAGTTGGTTCAGCGCACAGCTGAATAGGCCTTTGAATGTATAAGTACCGCAGATGCTACCTGAATAAGCAATCCTTCATAAGCAAACTGTATCTTCGAAAAAGAACAACAATAAACTCGCCCAGAACGCGGCTAGCCACTCGTTAGTGGAGTAATTAGTCCCCTGAAGGAGTTTACGAGGCCGAGACAATGTCCAATTTCGAGAACCAGCGAAGACATATTAGAATCTTACTGAAAACCTGTCAGGGAAACTTCAGCTAAAAACTCCAGCTTCTGGATTTTTTTAAATGTTACAGCCCGTTATGTGTTCTGATATAATAAGTGTTTCCGCCATAACATCCTTTATCAGCGCAAACATCTGATTTTTTTAATCCAATATTTTAATAGCTTTTACTAATTAATTCTCCAGAGTTCGATGCTCTAATCAATTAATTAGGGCTTGATGAGTGTAAGTGGATTTAAAAGAAAGTCTCATGAGGGAAACAGAATCATTAAACCGCGTCACTTCATTTCGTAGTTTTGCACAGAATGTTCAACCTTTTTATTGTCACTGGCAGAGAGTAACCCAAGCACTCTACAATGAACTAATTAGCTCTGACCCTTATATGGATGTCTATAGATATACGTCGTTTTACCCTATTATTACTATCAGTGACAATTTCAATAGAGGCTTCATGCTGAACGCAGTTGCCGGCCCCAGGTCAACAAATAGCTCTTAGTTTATGCAACCATTACCCCTTGGACATTCTTCAGTCAGGCAGCTACCCACTGGGCTTGCATCGTCTTTCTTAAGTCTGTCTCCCCTTAATGTCCCTGCTCTAACGAGCCATTGTCACTCTGGATGACATCATATAACGCAAGCAACGCTCGAATTTGCTGGCCACACAAAGACCAGCCGCAGCAGACAATAACATGCCTGATATGTATACATATCTATAGGGTACTATACATATCTTTCCATCTTATATATATAGTCTTCATGGACAGATAAGGGGCATAATGAGTTCGGAACAATCGGCATAAATCGCGTCAACCGATCACTACAACGTAAATACCGTCGATCTTCTGGTTTCGCCCCGGGGGGTTCGTCAGCCTTATTGGCGATATATACATAAGCGTTATGTTCCTCCATCGGCCAGATGCTATTGGACATTGAAGACCAGGACAGATTTACTCTAGATAGGAAATAGACTAGCGGCCACTCGATCGCTTTGTACAACCTGGTATAGGCGATACGCTAGAGTATAGCTTTTGACTACATTCGATATCGTACGATTGTCCCTTAAGGGGCTCTCGTGCCCTCAGAAAACTTGAAGCTCAAAACGTGAAGTACACGTTTTGAGCTTCAAGTTTTCTGGCGGCATAAGCATTTAAATCGCTTTGTGATTATTGGACCCGGTTTGTGCTGGTAATAGTCGCAAATAGAAAATATCTGTTAATGGAAAATAAGACCGAATCTAATGCTTAAGAAAGAAGCGAACCTTACTTACTGATTGGGCAAATAGGCATGCGTGTATTGTCTGTTTGTCTGTCGGTGGATAAGGCCAGTTAGCAGTCAGATCAGCTAATTTATGGTACACATATTGAATGATTATTTGATGAAATCGACGCTTGTGGCTATGAAAGTGTGTGCTGGAAGCATGCAGGACGCCTGATCCAGTTGTTCTTCACAGATAGGTTTAGAATTAGCAGTAGTCAATGCTGTCAGGCTATTTAGACAAATCTCAGTAGCAAACATTATTACGATATTATGTTATTTCTTCAGCCGAACCTTGTTCCCATTGCGAGTGATTTATCCTACTAAGTATAAAAGACCTGTTATGTAAGCAGGGTACCGTCGCATTTAATGGACTAACGGTCAATGTAAAGTAAACTTGGAGCTGGCAAAAGGAATCAAGGTGTCTTCGAGCATCTTCCTGGCAGATGTTCTGTTGTTACTATAAGAAAGAAATTTTTGTCTATTAATAGTTTTCACTTGCAGAAAATAGATGCTTCTAGTGCCAGTACACACGTATGATACTTTCGTGTCTACGCGACAACAGTGCACCACTCACTAATTAGAACGTTTACATAATATTTACAGCTTGTTTTTTTCTTTTCGATTTAACAATCTATTGTTTAATAGATTGCTTACCGTGTGAACAAGTCCTCGGAATCACCTTTTCGATACTAAACCAACGGCTTGCCGTTACTAGATGGTCTGGCCGCCACTTACCAGGGAGTTTGACGGTAGCCATATCCTATTTTGACCGCTAGCCAACACTGAAGTTTGGGCTGGTGATGACCACATATTGAAAGGTACCGTGGCGACCCACTCGAAAAGATTAAGCGCATTAAGCACCCACCCCACGCTGCTCACCAATTGGTTTGACATCTGATATTCGCAGCAGGACCGTTTTTCGTGTGAATGGGATTTTTTTATATATACGGAAAAAGCAAAAGGTATAATAGTTCTTAAAACAGACTCCTCTTATATTGTTATATTACGCGCTAGTGGAATATGGACGACGCATTGGGCTGACGAGCAGTGCCATCTCAGTAGTGCTCATCGGTGTTATTTTTTGCCTGATATTCAGCGATAATTGGTTCCTAAAAGATAATCATGGTAATAATCTGTCGTAAACCGCCGAAGATGACTCAGCTACCAGCCATCTAAATGTTCGTCGAGAGCTGTAAGCCCACTAAAAGTGAACCACCCAAACGAAAAATTGTCGGTTGGGCATCTTAGTGCATAGCGTTTAAACTAGGCCATATCGGCAAGAATGGCCATCGTCATGCTTAAACACAGACTCCAATATCTGCCTGACATGTATACGTCCCGGATCTTTTCGTAGAAAAAGTCGCAGATTGAGCTAAGTAGAGATCCAAATCAGGCTGCTCGCTTTGAAAAAGCATAGATATATGTGAGCGTTTCAAGGCACCTTTGCTTGTCCATCCAACATGGTTCACTGATTCATGTCGATGCTCCGAAGTTACAACTTACTCTCCATAATATAGCCTTTTAGAAAGTGCAGTATTCTGCGATTAGTTTTCCAATCTGGCCGATTTTGATCAGGGTTACCGATGGCTGATCCACCGTACGTCGTTCATCGAAGAATGGACTCACAGTTAATATCGCCGCCTCGATACACGATGACGCAAATTGATATAAGACTATCGCATCCAGTGTAATAGAAATAGTCCTCAAAACAGCTATTATATGTAAGTTTTTGTTTCGTTAATTGAAAATAACATGGCCGTAAAGCCAGTGCAATGTATTGAACCGCTCATGTCATAGTAATAATAATAATAATAATAAAATATTCAAATGTAACGCCGCGTAGAGATAAAAAACCGTGCGTTGGACCGGTCTCGTGTTCCGAGAGGCTACTGCCGATGCCGACTCATATATATAAGCATAACATTCGTTATTTTCAGGGGTTTCATATATATATATATATATAGAGAGAGAG